>NC_083113.1:23188803-23391303 GCF_949774975.1 Lagenorhynchus albirostris | reverse complement strand
TGTATATATGTCAATGCTACTCTGACACAGGAAGGGGGAAGGGTAAGTTGGGATGAAGTGAGAGTGTATGCAACATTTCTGAGGACTTTTGGGGTCACTTTGTAAAGTCAGAGTTATCAAAAAAGAGTTTATAACTTTATGGTTATATGCATATTTTCTCGGACTAGCATCTCTTTAGAGAACTACCTCTTTCCCCATTATTCTCAGTCCTTGTGGTCCAGGTGGGGCTCACTCCATCTCCCAGTTACAAGGCATTTGACTCACACCTGGCCAATCAGGGTACCATCCTTGGTCAGGTGACCCAAGACAAATCAATTAGAGCCCTCCCAGGGCTTCTGCTGGAACTTCTGGTAAAGAAGAACTATCTTTTTACTCAAATTTGTTTTGTGAGGATGGTGTAAGTTCACAATTATTGGTAGTTGTCTTTGCTACCATGTGGATGAAGCTGCTTAGGGAGAATCCATTACTGAGGAGAGTAGAAATAAGAAATGGAGAAACAGAGTCCCTAACTTTGTCTGAGCCCCTGGATTCATACCCAAAGATTGCATTGCTTTTTGTTATTATATTTTTACTTAGACTAGTTTGAATTGGATTTTTATCATTTTCAACTGCAAGAATGCTGACTAATATAATGGAAGTCTTATATCAAAAGGACACATGACAAAGCAAAATATGTCAGTGAGTAAACAGATAATTAAGCTAATTCAAGAAGAGACTATTTACAAAAGTGTGGATGAGGTGTAGGGAAATCTGGAAACCAGCTGCATAGGGAGCTCTTATCACCCCCAGATCCTAAGGGAGAAAGGGAGGGAGCAATTGACAGAACCCTGGAAGGAGAGGGCCTGTAGGGAAGCTCTCCTTGAGATGAGTGGTGCCTCTATGGAGCCTGAATGAGGAGGCCACAAGATGCATAACCTGACCTTGCTTTCCTCCTTTGCTGTGCTTCTTGGCTGGGAAGCAGAGGGTATGGGAACCTGCAGTCTTTCACCAGAGAGCTGGGCAGAAAGTATGGTGAGCAGATCTGGAGGAGCCAATGGAAGATATCCAGCCCACATGTAAACCTGCAGAAGAGCCAGGGGAACAACTGGCTCTGAGTGTGGTGCTTTTACACAAAGAGAAGGTGGAGACAGTGAAGCAAAACCATGAAAAAGTGTGTAGAGCTAGCTGATGAGCAATTAGCATGTAACATTTGTGGATATTTTGTTGGTTCCTCTGATTGTGTAAAAAAAAAATCTATTGTACATATGTTTGGAAGTATATACCCTTTTTGTAAAATCTTACAAGGTGAAGCAGGTTAGTTTTTTTTTTTACCATTGATGAAAAATAAAGTACATGTGTGAATTTACTGCCTTTTTCTTAACCAGGCAAATATGCTGAGGTTTGTGATCTAATATATGGAGAATAAATAATGGTAATGCTTAACATTATCTGAAGGCTTCTTATGCACCCACTTTCTTATACAATTGTCACAAAACATCAAAGTGTAGGTGCTTTTATTTTTCCCTATTTTGCAAGTTGAATAATCTCAGTGGAGTGATAAAACTTGACAGACATTAGTGGTGGAGGTGTATGACATGGAGCCTGAGGTTGTGGCCTCTCTGTCATTCCTTCTAGCTCTCTGGCCAGAGAGCTTTGGCTGTCTCATCCTCTGTGTTTTACCCAAACTTGTTGTGAACCATTCTGCTCAGAGCCAAGCACCTTGAGAAAGCTGCTAGTGGTGGGCTCCAGGAGAGGAGATCCCTTTAAAACCCATAATGCATAATTATGTCAAGATCATGGCCCATTATATATATGATGCCATCTCATGACACCCTGCCTGACTGTCACTCCAGTGGAAAGGGCCCACTGGAAGAAAGGAACAAAGAAACTACAAAACAGCCAGAAAACAATTAACAAGATGGCAACAATAAGTTCTTACCTATCAATAATTAATTTAAATATAAATGGACTAAATTATCCAATTAAAAGATATACAGTGGCTGAACAGATAAAAACAAGACCCACCTACATAATGCCTAAGAAAGTCTCACTTTAGCTTTAATAACACACATAGCCTGAAAGGGAAAAAATGGATAAGCTAATCCCATGTAAATGGAAACCAAAGGAGAACAGAGGTATTTATATTTGTATCAGCTAAAATAGATGTTAAGTCAAAAACTGTAATAAGAAACATAGTCATTATATATGATAAAAGAATCAAGTAATCAAGAAGATACAATTGTAATACATCTACACACGTTTTGCCATACTTGACCCCAAATTTCACAGTGACAGAACCTCCTTTTTTCAGGATCCTGCCCTTTGTATCTCTATCATCTGGCTGTGTATTCATATCCTTTAATATCCTTTGTAATAGACCAGTAACCTCGTAAGTAAAGCGTTTTACTGTGTTCTGTGATCTGCTCTAGCAAATTAATTGAACACAAGGAGGGAGTCATTGGAACCTCCAATCTATAGCCAGTGAGTCAGAAGCACAGATAAAAACCTGAATTTGTAATTGAAATCTGAAGTGGGAAGGGGGCAGTCCTGTAGGACTGAGCCCTTATCCTGTGGAATCTGACAGTATCTCTCGGTAGAAGGTATCAGAATTGAGTTAAATTGTAGGACACACAGCTGATGTTGGAGAGTTGCTTGGTGGTGTGAGGATAAAACCCACATGTTGGAATTGTATGTAGAATTGTATGAACTATGAAAGAAAGAGAGAAGACTTAAAATCAGAAATGAAAGAGGAAGCATTACAACTAATACAGCAGAAATACAAGGATCATAAGAGACTAACAAACTGGATAACCTAGAAAATGCATAAATTCCTAGAAAAATAAAACCTGCTTACACTGAATCATGAAGTTATAGAAAATAGATTGAATCAGTAATCAAAACTCTCCCAACAAAGAAAAGTCCAGGACCACATGGTTTCATGGATGAATTCTACCAAACATTTGGAGAAGAATTAATGACAAACTTTTTCAAACTCTTCCAAAAAATTGAAAAGGAGGGTATACTTCCAAACTAATTTTGCAAGACCAACATTACCCTGCTACTATAGCCAGACAAAGAAAGTTACAGGTCAATATCCTTGATGAATATAGGCAAAAATCCTAAATTAAATATTATGAAGCTGAATTCAGTAGCATATTAAAATGATCATAGACCTCCATCAAATGGGAATGTACCTCAACATACTAAAGACCATATATGAAAAGTCCACAGCTAGTATCATTCTCAATGGTTAAAAGCTGAAACTTTTCTTCTAAGATTAGGAAGAAAGATGTCCACTTGCACCACTTCTATTCAACACAGCAGTGAAAGTTCTAGCCAGAGCAGTTAGGCAAGAAAAAGAAAAAAATTCATCCAAATTGGGAAGGAAAAAGTAAAATCATTTCTGTTAGCATATAACATGATCTTACATATAGAAACTCTAAAGACTGCACCAAAAAAACCACAAAAAAACCAAAAATCCCGTTAGAACTAATAAACAAATTCAGTAAAATCGCAGGACCAAATCAACACACAAGTCAGTGGCATGTCTATAACTAAAAATGAACTATCAGAAAGAGAAATTAATAAAACATTCCTATTTACAACAGCATCAAGAACAACATAATGCTTAGGAATACTTACTTAACCGAGAAGGTGAAAGACCTGTACAACTGAAAATTAAAGACATTGGTGAAAGAAATTGGCGAAGTCACAAATAAGTGGAAATATCTCCTGTGTTCATTGATTGGAAGAATTAACATTGTTAAAATGTCCATACTACCCAAAAGTGTCTATAGATTCAGTATAATTCCTATCAAAATTCCAATGGCATTTTTCACAGAAATAGAAAAAAAATCCTAAAATTGTGTGTATGAAACTACAACAGATCCTGGATAGCCAAAGCAATCCTGAGAAAAAAAGAACAAAGCTAGAGGTATTACATGTCTTGATTTTTTTCTATCTTTTTTTTTTTTTTTTTTAGATTTCACATGTAAGTGAGATCATACAGTATTTGGCTTTCTCTGACATATTTCACTTAGCATAATGCCTTCAAGATCCAGCAATGTTGTCATAATTGGCAGGATTTCTTCATTTTTATGACTGAAAGTATTCCACTGTGTATCTCTCTCTGTCTCTCTCTCTCTCTGTGTCTCTCTGTCTCTCTCTCTCTCTCTCTATATATATATATATAATTTAAAAATTTTTTTAATTTAATTTTATTTATTTATTTGAGCAGCAGGTTCTTTTTAGTCATCAATTTTATACACATCAGTGTATACATGTCAATCCCAATTCCCCAATTCGTCATGCCACCACCACCACCACCCCTGCCTTTCTCCTCTTGGTGTCCATACGTATGTCCTCTACATCTGTGTCTCAATTTCTGCCCTGCAAACCGGATCATCTGTGCCATTTTTCTAGGTTCCACATATATGTGTTAATATACGATATTTGTTTTTCTCTTTCTGACTTACTTCACTCTGTATGACAGTCTCTAGATCCTTCCACGTCTCTACAAATGACCCAATTGCATTCCTTTTTATGCCTCAGTAACATTCCATTGTATGCAAGTACCAAATCTTCTTTATCCATTCATCTGTTGTTGGGCATTTGGGTTGCTTCCATGACCTGGCTATTGTAAATAGTGCTTCAATGAACATTGGGGTGCATGTGTCTTTTTGAATTATGGTTTTCTCTAGGTATATGCCCAGTAGTGGGATTGCTGGATCATATGGTAATTCTATTTTTAGTTTTTTAAGGAACCTCCATACTGTTCTCCATAGTGGCTGTATCAATTTATATTCCCACCAACAGTATAAGAGGGTTCCCTTTTCTCCACACCCTCTCCAGCATTTGTTGTTTGTAGATTTTCTGATGATGCTCATTCTACCTGGTGTGAGGTGATACCTCATTGTAGTTTTGATTTGCATTTCTCTAATAATTAGTGATGTTGAGCAGCTTTTCATGTGCTTCTTGGACTTCTGTATGTCTTCTTTGGAGAAATGTCAATTTAGGTCTTCTGCCCATTTTTGGATTGGGTTGTTTGTTTTTTTAATACTGAGCTGCATGAGCTGTTTATATATTTTGGAGATTAATCCGTTGTCTGTTGATTCGTTTGCAAATATTTTCTCCCATTCTGAGGGTTGTCTTTTTGTCTTGTTTATGGTCTCCTTTGCTGTGCAAAAGCTTTTAAGTTTCATTAGGTCCCATTTGTTTATTTTTGTTTCTATTTCCATTACTCTAGCAGGTGGATCAAAGAGGATCTTGCTGTGATTTATGTCATAGAGTGTTCTTCCTAAGTTTTCCTCTAAGAGTTTTATAGTGTCCGGTCTTACATTTAGGTCTCTAATCCATTTTGAGTTTATTTTTGTGTATGGTGTTAGGGAATGTTCTAATTTCATTCTTTTACATGTAGCTGTCCAATTTTCCCAGCACCACTTATTGAAGAGACTGTCTTCTCTCCATTGTATATCCTTGCCTCCTTTTTCATAGATTAGTTGACCAGAGGTGCATGGGTTTATCTCTGGGCTTTCTATCTTGTTCCATTTATCTATGTTTCTGTTTTTGTGCCAGTACCATATTGTCTTGATTACTGTAGCTTTGTAGTGTAGTCTGAAGTCAGGGAGCCTGATTCCTCCAGCTCTGTTTTTTTTCCCTCAAGACTGTTGTGGTTATTTGGGGTCTTTTTGTGTCTCTATACAAATTTTAAGATTTTTTCTTCTAGCTCTGTAAAAAAGGCCATTGGTAATTTGATAGGGATTGCATTGAATCTGTAGATTGCTTCGGGTAGTATAGTCATTTCACAATATTGATTCTTCCAATCCAAGAACATGGTATATCTCTCCACCTGTTGGTATCATCTTTAATTTCTTTCATCAGTGTCTTATAGTTTTCTGCATACAGGTCTTTTGTATCCCTAGGTGGGTTTATTCCTAGGTATTCTATTCTTTTTGTTGCAATGGTAAATGGGAGTGTTGCCTTAATTTCTCTTTCAGATATTTCATCATTAATGTATAGGAATGCAAGAGATTTCTGGGCATGAATTTTGTATCCTGCTGCGTTACCAATTTCATTGATTAGCTCTAGTAGTTTTCTGGTAGCATCTTTAGGATTCTGTATGTATAGTATCATGTCATCTGCAAACACTGACAGTTTTACTTCTTCTTTTCCAATTTGTATTCCTTTTTTTTTTCTCTGATTGCTGTGTCTAGGACTTACAAAACTATGTTGAATAATAGTGGTGACAGTGGACATCCTTGTCTTGTTCCTGATCTTACAGGAAAGGCTTTCAGTTTTTCACCCTTGAGAATGATGTTTGCTGTGGGTTTGTCATATATGGCCTTTATTATGTTGAGGTAGGTTCCCTCTATGCCCACTTTCTGGAGAGTTTTTTATCATAAATGGGTGTTGAATTTTGTCAAAAGCTTTTTCTGCATCTATTGAGATGCTTATATGGTATTTATTCTTCGATTTTTTTTAATATTGATTGATTTGCGTATATTGAAGAATCCTTGCATCCTTGGTATAAATCCTACTTGATCATGGTGTATGATCCTTTTACTGTGTTGTTGGATTCTGTTTACTAGTATTTTGTTGAGGATTTTTGAATCTATATTCTTCAATGATATTGGTCTTAATTTTCTTTTTTTTTAGTATCTTTGTCTGGTTTTGGTATCAGGGTGATGGTGGCCAGATAGAATGAGTTTGGGAGTGTTCCTTCCTCCATAATTTTTTGGAAGAGTTCTCTAAATGTTTGATAGAATTCACCTGTGAAGCCATCTGGTCCTGGAGTTTTGTTTGTTGGAAGATTTTAGATCACAGTTTTGATTTCATTAATTGTGGTTGGTCTGTTCATATTTTCTATTTCTTCCTGATTCAGTGTTGTAAGTTTATACCTTTCTAAAAATTTGTCCATTTCTTCCAGTTTGTCCATTTTATTGACATAAAGTTGCTTGTAGTATTAGGATGCTTTATATTCTGTGGTGTCTGTTGTAACTTTTCCTTTTTCATTTCTAATTTTATTGATTTGAGTCCTCTCCCTCTTTTTCTTGATGAGTCTGTTTAATGGTTTATCAATTTTGTTTATCTTCTCAAAGAACCAGCTTTTAGTTTTATTGATCTTTGCTATTGTTTTCTTTGTTTCTATTTCATTTATTTCTGCTCTGATCTTTTCTTTCCGTCTACTAACTTTGGGTTTTGTTTGTTCTTCTTTCTCTAGTTCCTTTAGGTGTAACGTTACATTGTTTATTTGAGACTTTTCTTGTTGCTTGAGGTAGGCTTGTATAGCTATAAACTTCCCTCTTGGAACTGCTTTTGCTGTATCCCATCGGTTTTGAATCATTATGTTTTCATTGTCATTTGTCTTAGGTATTTTTCAATTTACTCTTTGATTTCTTCAGTGATTTCTTGGTTATTTAGTAACGTATTGTTTAGCCTCTATGTGTTTGTGTTTTTTACGTTTCTTCCCTGTAACTGATTTCTAATCTCAGCTGTTAACCTTATGGGAATTCCCTCGTATGTTATTTGTCCTTTTTCCCTTGCTGCTTTCAATAATTTTTTTCTGTCTTCAATTCTTGCCAATTTGATTACTATGTGTCTCAGTGTGTTTCTCCTTGGGTTTATCCTGTATGGGACTTGCTGCACTTCCTGGACTTTGGTGGCTATTTCGTTTCCTGTGTTATGGAAGTTTTCAACTATAATCTCTTCAAATATTTTCTCAGGTCCTTTCTCTCTCTCTTCTCCTTCTGGGCCCCCTATACTGAGAATGTTGTTGTGTTTAATGTTGTCCCAGAGGTCTCTTAGGCTGTCTTCATTTCTTTTCATTCTTTTTTCTTTATTCTGTTCTGCAGCAGTGAATTCCACCATTCTGTCTTCCAGGTCACTTATCCATTCTTCTACCTCAGTTATTCTGCTATTTATTCCTTCTAGTGTAGTTTTCATTTTAGTTCTTGTATTTTCATCTCTGTTTGCTTGTTCTTTTTTTTTTTTTCTTTTTCTTTTTTTTTTTTTTTGTGGTACGCGGGCCTCTCACTGTTGTGGCCTCTCCCATTGTGGAGCACAGGCTCTGGACGCACAGGCTCAGTGGCCATGGCTCATGGGCCTAGCCGCTCCGCGGCATGTGGGATCTTCCCAGACTGGGGCACAAACCCGTGTCCCCTGCATCAGCAGGCGGACTCTCAACCACTGTGCCACCAGGGAAGCCCTGTTTGTTTGTTCTTTAATTCTTCTAGGTCTTTGTTAAACATTTTTGCATCTTCTCGATCTTTGCCTCCATTCTTTTTCCAAGGTCCTGGATCATCTTCACTCTCATTATTCTGAATACTTTTTCTGGAAGGTTGCCTATCTCCACTTCATTTAATTGTTTTTCTGGGGTTTTATCTTGTTCCTTCATCTGGTACATAGCTCTCTGCCTTTTCATCTTTCTGTGAATGTGGTTTTCTCCCACAGACTGAAGGACTGTAGTTCTTCTTGGTTCTTCTGTCTGTCCTCTGGTGGATGAGGCTATCTAAGAGGCTTGTGTAAGTTTCCTGATGGGAGGGACTGGTGGTGGGTAGCTATATATCATATTTTAAAAATTAATTTATCTTTTGATGAACACTTAGGTACTTAGGTTGTTTCTATGTCTTGGCTATTGTAAATAATGCTGCATAGACATCCTAATTTCAAATTATATTATAAAGCTATAGTAATCATAACATTATGTATTGGTAAAAAAAAAAACAAACAGACACATAGACCAGTGAAACAGAATAGATATCCCAGAAATAAACACACATCTTAGTTAACTAATATTTGACAATGATGCCAAGAATATATGGTGAAAGATAGTCTCTACAATAAAAGGTATTTTAAAAATGGATATCAACATGCAAAAAATCAAACTGAACCCCATCTTACACTACTCACAAAAATTAACTCAAAATAGAATAATTTTAAGACCTGAAATCATAAAACTCCAGAGTAAATTAGGCAAAAAGCTATTTGATATTGGTCTTGGCAATGATTTTTTATATATGACACCAAAAGCAAAAGTAAATAAGTGGAATTACATCAAACTAAAATGCCTCTGTACAGTAAAGAAAATAATAAATGAAAAGGCAGCCTACAGAATGGGAGAATATATGTACAAATCATATGTCAAAGAAAGGGTAATGTCCAATATATATAAGGAACTCATACAATTCAGGAGCCAAAAATAAATAATCCAATTTAAAAATAGTCAAAGGAACTGAATAGACATTTTTCCAAAGAAGATATACAAATGTTCAACAGCTACATGAAAAGGTGCTCAGCATCACTAATCATTGTGGAAATGTAAATCAAAACCACACACGTGTTAGGATCATTATTATCAAAAAGACAAGAGACAACAAGTGTAGGTGAGGATGTAGAGAAAAACGAACACTGTGCACTCTCAGTGGAAATGTGAATTGTTATAGCCATCATGGAAAATGATATTGAAGTTCCTCAAAAGTTTAAAAATAAAACTATCATATGATCCAGCAATCCCACTTCTGGTAATATATCTGAAGGAAGTGAAATCAATGTCTTGAAGAGCTATCTGCACTCTCATGTTCATTGCAGCATTATTCACAATAGCCAAGATATGGAAACAATCCAGATGTCCATTGATGGATGAATGGATAAAGAGGAGTGGATATATATATTATTAATGCATAAGAAGAAGGCAATCCTGCCATTTGCAACAAGATGGATAAACCTGGGAGGCATTATGCTAAGCAAAATAAGCTAGAAAGAGAAAGACAAATATTGTATCTGTTCTATGTGGAATGAAAAAAAAAACAACTGAGCTCATGGAAACAGATTAGAATGGTGGTTGCCAGGGACTAGGGGGTGGGGAAAATGGGGAGATGTTTGTCAAAGGATACAAAGTTTTAGTTACAAGATGAATAAATTTTGATGATCCAATGTACAGCATGGTGACTATAGTTAATAATACTGTATTGTATATTGAAATTGCTAAGAGAGTAGATCTTAAGATTTTTTCACCAAAAAAAAGATAATTATTTGTGGTGATAGATGTGTTTGTTGATTAACTTGATTTTGGTACTCATTTCACAATATATATCAAATCATCACATTGTACACTTTAAACATATACAGTTTTGATGATAATAAATAAATAAACATATACAATTTTATTTGTCAGTTATACCTCAATAAAAAATATGCCCTGAAATGCTTATGTTGCTGCAATTTCTAAGATTGGAGTGATTGGATTATGACATCCCAGAATATTATCTTTTATCTGCATTACTGCCCTTTTGCTTGACAATTTTTTAATACTGAATAAATGTTTTTATATTATTTTTAGAGATAGACAATGTATGTGCATTATTTTTTTTCAAGTTGAGAGAAACCTAGATGAAGTTTAAAAAATTTTTTTTTTTGCTTTTCATTTGAAATAAGTCAGATGGAGAAATACAATTTCTTTAAAAAAAATTAAATCTAGTATTTTCCTCTATGACAGCAAACACCATTTTATCATTATAATTGGCTATTTGAAAGTGTGTTTGATGAAATATAGTCTCAAAAATGTTGCACTTTCATTAACTTTCCACTAAATAGTAGTGTTCATGAAAAAACTTCCTTCATATCTTTCTCCTTTTCCTCTTCCTCTCCCTCCTCCATTTCTTCCCTGACTATATCTCTCCACTCCTTTCTCTGCATACTTCTCTCCTACTCCTTTCTCTGCATACTTCGGGAGCACATGCCCACAGTTAGTACAAAACAGATCTTCCTACTGAAAGGAATTCTATTTTCTAAGGACTCAGATTAGATTTAAATGAATGGACACATCTGAACATCCCTTGTGAAAGTGTAAAAGTTTTATTTGGTCAAGTAGTTAAGTAAAGTAGTTGGGTTAATCTATGATCTTTGCATAGCGGGTCAAAGCAAATAGAATTTGAAAGAGATGTTTTCACTTAGAGCTGGTAGGAAAGCGGTTTTTCTGGGAAACCCAAGTGGATGTGGTTTTGATGATGGTAAATGATAGTGATGATGATGATAGAGGATTTGCTGAGACTCAGAAAATGGTGACTTTATGATGTTAAGACACATGGAAATTTTACTCTTTAAGCTCCTAAAATACAAACACGTAGAGGACATGGTCTCTTTCCCCAGGAGGTAAGTTAGACACTACTATAAACTCACTGTGTCGAGTGGTATATAGTGAAGTGTTTAGTGATCAATGCAGGGGCAGTTATTGTATGTCCTGGGGCCAGAAGAGGCCTCTGGAGGAAAGAAGAACATTGGGATGGGCAGGAGGTGTGAGGCAACATCTGTGGACTCTGGTATCTCCTGAAGAGAAGCGGGAGCAACTTGAAAAGGACAGGCAGAGAGAGGTTAGCATCAGAACCCTGGAGTGCACAAACTCCTTTAGCCCCTGACACTCAAGAAAGGCATCACTCTTCCTGTCTGGCTAAGGCCATCTGAAGGGTGGTGATAACTGCTTAGGTACTTCTTCAACTAGGGAAGGGTAGGAGAAGGAATTTTCAGGGACATTGGGAGAGAGGAATAGAAGTCAGTAAAACCAAAGTTATGGAAATTTGCCAAGTTTCAAAGTCCTCTCTCCCCTACCCCGCAAAAAAACAAAAAACAAAAACAAAAAAAACCCAGCTGTTCCATGGCAATGCCAGCCTTTAACTTCTCAGCTTCAAGGAGCCAGGATTGACACTCATGGAAAAGGTAATATTGTGCTCAAGGGCATTTCCTCATTTGCCCGTCCCTGTAGATTGCTTATTTGTGGCTCAATCTTCTTATTTTTCACTTGTAACTTACTGTGATTGAAGTCAGAGCCATTGTCACATGATGGGGATGCAGTAGAACAGTGCCTTTGGATAATGAAAGAAAAATGTGCTGCATACGTAATATGTGTTATGCAATGTGCAGAGCAATTTATGCACAATACCTTCTTTAATCTTCAAAACAACTCAGTAAGGTAGATTCTACTCTCTCCATTTTATAAGGAAGGGGACTTTACGGTTAGCACCATGCTCATGGAGTCTTACACACTGTTTGGGAATGGCTGAACTGTTGTTCCCTGCAGTTCTATCTCAGCAGTTATACAAGGAGAGGGAGAAAAGATGGGCAGTGACATAGAGGACTTAATCCAGAAGGGTCTTCTATTTCAGGTATATATTTTGGTACATATTAAAAACCAGGCTGGTTTAAGCAATACTGAGAATTCATTGGCTTGTGTAATTGAAAAATACAGAGTTAGTCTCCCTTCAGGGATAGTTTGATCCAGCCTCAGACAGTATGCCCAGGATTTACTTTCTTTGTTTATTTCTTGGCTCAACTTCATTGATGTTGGCTCCATTCTCTTGATGGTTCTTTCCTCATGGCTTCAAGATGACTGTCACTAATTCAAGAGCTACAGCTTTCTTTGCATTTACAGCAGAAAAGAGGTAGCTGAAGAGAAATTTTAGGCTTGACCTTCACTGACCTGATTTAGGTCTAATGCCCATCCAAGAATCAATCACTGTGGCAAAGAGAAAGGATATGCTGTTTGGTTAAAGCCCATTATTGTCATCCTCTGGGGCTGGGGGGTTGGGTCAATATTTCCCAACTGACATGGAGTGAGAATGAGGGAGGTTCACCCAGAGGTTCACTTCATTAAAAGAAGGGTGAAAGAATGATGGGCAGCCAGAACAACTGGTGTCAACTACAGGCATGAAAAGATGAGCTCACTGCTGGTCCCATCAAGCGCTGATAAGGTTTTTAGGGCTTGCTTGAAACATAGAATTTGTTATTAGAGGATGGGCCTACATTTTCCCCTTCAAATTGTTGGACAAGTTCAGTCCTTCTAGCTCTAACAGTGAACACATTGAATTAATATATTACATGAGTTTTAATTATGTTTTGAAATTTTCATTTGTGTTGTCCTATTTGCTCAGGGATTCTGACTGCATGGAGTCTGGCTGGGTGCAGA
Organism: Lagenorhynchus albirostris; assembly: GCF_949774975.1. Taxonomy (NCBI): domain Eukaryota; kingdom Metazoa; phylum Chordata; class Mammalia; order Artiodactyla; family Delphinidae; genus Lagenorhynchus; species Lagenorhynchus albirostris. Next base: position 23,378,369 of record NC_083113.1, on the reverse strand, counting down.
GAAAGTGGGGTGAAAGCAGGAAAGGCTTCAGGCAGCAGACCTCTGGAAATGTGCTGTGAAGGACGGGCTCCTCTCATAGTCTATTTAGTGTTTTCAGTTCTGAGGCTGGCTTAGGCTTCTTTGCAGACTTCTCACCCCAAACAAATTCTTATAAACCCAAGTTAATGCAAACAGTGTTAGGAGAGCCTCTGAGTCTTTAGCTGTTTGATGGGGCAAACGCTGAAATGTGTGGATGATAATGTATCCAGCTCTCAGTGGATACGTTCCTGTAGGGATCAAGGAAAGGAGGGAAAAGCTAGGCTAACTACCCTGGGATGGAGATGGGGCACAGGTGGCCGCCCTGCCCTGGCAGCCCTCTCCCCTGTACTATATCTCGCGAGCTTGCCTGGCTCCAGGATATAAATGCTGAGATGATGATTCCTACTGAAATTTAATTTAAGTTTCTCCCCTGGCATCAGGCTTTCTCTCCTACTTATTTACGTATGCTCTGCAACTTGTTTTTCATTACTGCTAAAAACTTATTAATAAAAATGGTCTTAGCTTCTGTATTTAAGAGTTTAATTATTTCAGCTCAGAGAGCAAGAGTGTTCTTGGATTTCTTTCCCTCTGTGTTACTGAAATGCTTTCTTGGAACCACAGTCTGTTCTAGGCAGGAAAGCTCTGGTGGATCCTGACACACACACACACACACACACACACACACACACACACACACACACAATTTATGTGACAACAGCATTAACAATTAGCATGGCCAAGAATTGTTCTAAACACTTTATATAGAAGAATCTCTTTAACTCTCTTAACAAGTCTAGGTACTACCTAAGTCTAGGTAGGTACTATTATGAGGAAACTGAGGCATGGAGAGATGAAGTAACTTATCCAAGGCCACACCATAAGTACTGAAGCTGGGATGTGAACCCAACTGCCTCATCCAGGTCATTTCACCATAGCAGAGGCTGTCGATGTCTTACCTGTATCCTTGCATGCTGACTCTACCCAGGACTTCCTACTCTTTGCCTGAGGGCTTTCTTGGCCACTAACCTGCTCGGGTTACATGCAGACTGGCCAGAAGCTCTAGGAATTTTTGCCCCCTGGAGCATCCCTTAATTAACAATGGGCAGAAAGGAGTATCAATATTCCAGCACTCTTGCCCATTGGGCTGGAGAATTCTAAGGCATGCTGTCTACATCATCTCCCAGAGGTATCCAATGGGATGGGACACCCAGTTGCTCACAGTGATAACCTGCTCACTAACACACTTTTTCCCTTTACCTTCTTCATTTCCCTGCTTCCCTGTTATCTGAGATTTACTCCCAAATATACTACTGGCACCCGAATCTTTGTCTCAGTCTGTTTTGGGGGAAACCTAGCCTTAGACTCTGACAATTCTTCCTACCTCTGCTTTGAATATTTTTTGATATTTCATGTTTCAATTGTCTGACTCCCTTCGAGTCCTAAGCAGGTAATCTAATAATTCTGTAGGGTAAATTGCAAAACTGGCCACAAATTATGGACCTTATTCACCATGTAACTTGTTTTGGCCAATGGCACATTAGCAAAAAGTGACACAAGCAGAGATTTGAGAAACAGTTGTGCATTGCAGCTCCATCTCTTGCTGTTGTTAGACCCCTGAGGCCACCATGTGAATGAACCTGAGCTAGCTTGCTGGAGGATGAGAGGCCACATGGGGTGGAACTGGTCTCCATCCTGAGTGAAGCCATCCTAGACCATCCACAGATGATAGAGTACAGCAGAGATCAGCGAACCTAATCTGGACCAGAAGAACCACCCAGCCAGCCACAGAATCATGAGAAATGATAAACATTTGTTGATCTAAGCCAGTAAGCTTTGGGCTAATTTACTATGTAGCAAAAGCTAGTTGATACATTTCCTTGATGCTATTAGTAAGTGTTGAGCCAGCTGGTCCTGTCTGTTGTCCTAGTGTTATGACCTGCCAAGCTCCATGATCTGTCTGGGAAGCCTTGGAGGAAAGGCAAATGTCCTTTAAGCATATTTCTTTGAGAGATAACACACCAGCATGGGTGTATGTTATACCTTATTAATTACTTCTAATACATTTTTTTTAACTTTCATTTTCAGGGTGGGCTTGTTGATTTTCGTGCCTGGCCAATCATCTCTAGATAATGGTTTTGTGGTCCTGAAATTGATATGAGAAGTGGAAAGTTGGGTAACTTATAACAATTAGTTACAAGTCTCATCCCCTTGGAGCATCCATGGGTCACCAGTCTCTCCAGTCTCCATTTCCATATCATCTGGAAAAATTCAATGAATCTTACATACATAAGTTCCAATAAAGCTTAGAACACATGCTTTGAGAGGAAGGCTTTGTTTCTGACAGTGCCAGAAATGTGGGTTTAATTTTTACCAGCAGCAAAAGTAATTTAAATTACTTTGAGATTCATGATCTAAGTTCCTCTGGCAACATGTCAGCCTTCTAGCTTTTGACAAAAGTGTTGACAATCCAATCAGTTGGATTTGAAGGGAAGAAGCAATGAAAAATGACTAGGAGACAGAGAAGAGCAGGGAGCAGTATCGGGAGGCCTCTTCATTTGGAAGGCTTTATCCAATTAGGAAAACAAGTCCAGGAATTCTCCCTCTGGAGTCACACTTGTATTTGTTTTGTTTTAGATCCCCTGAGACCATAGTGTACAGAAGAGAAGGATTTTTGGTATCTCCATTTTCCAGTGCATTTCTCTGTCCCTCTGCTGCATTCTCTTCACCTCACACCTAGAACAACCCATTCAAACTTTGGAAGATTGGTTGAAGCTAACAACTAACCAGTGTAATTGTAGTAGTCATGAACCACATAGTGTACTTTTATATAAACTATAAGACATCTAAGCTGAGTGAAAGAGGAAGCTTGGCTTAGGGTAAGGGTATTAAATTTGGTGAAAGACTGAACTAGAAATCGTTTCTTTCTCTCCCAACCTTGCCTGGTACTTTCTGCCTCTGACAATGGACAAGAGATTGTGTGTTGGTGACTGTGCCTTCTGTTCTGAGTCAGAGCACACTTTGTGAGGTCTCCTCCAATAGAAATGTGCACTTCCCCAGAAAGGCGACATAAGTGATGAAGCAGGATACTAGTAGGTGAATTCCACATTTTAGGAATAAACTCTTTTCCAATCTTATTGACTCAGGCAACTTCCTCAGACTACCTTCCTATTCACCAGTTTTGACAGAGAGGTGGGGACCAAAAAACATGTCAGTTTTCCTTTTATCCTTACAATAGCATAAGTGTAATGACAAATGGCAATTGGCATTGGACAACTGACACTGGAAGACAGTTGGGAGTTCCCAGGACTCTTCATGTGGAGGGCTCAAGGTCAGCTGGAGCCAGCATTTTTTGTAGTTGAGAAGGAATGTGGGCCCAGTGTTGACAAATGCTTTTTTTAAAAGAAGATAGAAATCTGGATTTTTGATATGAAAAATATCTTTAATTTTTAAAAATTAATTAATTAATTTGATTTTTGGCTGCTTTAGGTCTTCATTGCTGTGCGCTGGCTTTCTCTAGTTGTGGAGAGCAGGGGCTTCTCTTCTTTGTAAGGCACAGGCTCTAGGTGCGCGGGCTTCAGCAGTTGTGGCACAGAGGCTCTGTAGTTGTGGCACACAGGCTCTGGAGTGCAGGCTTAGTAGTTGTGGTGCACGGGCTTAATTGCTCCACGGCATGTGGGATCTTCCAGGACCAGGGCTCGAACCCATGTCCCCTGCAATGGTAGGTGGACTCCCAACCACTGTGCCACCAGGGAAGTCCCTATCTTTAATATTTTTTACAAGATAGATCTTGGGTTTGAGAGCCCACATGTTCCAGACCAAGGCATCTAAAATGATTCAGGAGGCACATTATGCCCACAGAGCAGGTGTGCCATCCATACCATTCTCAGAGCCAGATGTTCTTGGTTCAGCCAGGAATTTTCCTAGGCTCCTGGGAGATACACAGGCTACCAAAAATAGGGAGATAAGCACAGTCAGATTTTATTTATAGCATGCATTAGCTTCATTTCAGAACATAAAATATTCGTTCCAATTATGAGGTGGAAAATACATTTCCGTTTATTCACTGAAATCGAGGAGGAGAGTGTGCTGTGAAGGGAAGACTTGTTTATAAGGTCTTACTTTCCTCTGAAGCATTTCATATATTCAGACAGTTAATTGTTCCACTGAGGTTTCCTTTATTTTATTTTATATGATGGCAACCAGGGAGAGCAAAAGAGTCGGCTGGGTCTCAAATGAAATGATGTGTGGGTCTGTCAGAGTGACAATGGCTCTATATTCAGAGGGAGAAATGGCTTCCCTTTGTCCTTTCTCTTGCAGTGATTTGCTGCTGGGAGGACTTGCTCCCAGAGAGGATAAGTGCTCCATAAACATGCCTGTGTGGTTAACACAGTCATGAAGGGGATGGATTGCGTTGACTAGGTAGAGGCTTTTCCACTCCTAGCTAAGCCATTCTGGAAATAGAGTAAATGCCCTCATACCAGGCGCTGATGCGGGAACATTTCCAGGAATTCTGGGTTCCATTCTGAGCACAGCTGGGAAGAGCGGGACACGGTAGCCAAGTGCTGGTGGGAAATGGGGTCATGCCACAACCACTGTGCTTGCTTCTACCATGTCAGAGCTCGAGATCTACTCACCACTTCCATTTGCAAATTATGACCAACAATAAAGCTATCATTGAAAGCTTGTCACTAACTGTGGGGGTTCACACATAGCCCTTCTGCTGATATGAAGGGAACTAATATTTTCTTTCTTTATTACCAGTTATCAATTAATACCACCAACACCCAGTTTGATATCTCATTTCTCATTGCTATTTCTCATCAATAATTTCCTTCATAGATTTAGCCTGGTTCTGACATGCTGCTGGGTTCATTCAGGCACAGCAGTGACCACAAAAGTGACCAATTTATGTTGGGCAATGAGAGATTTGATTCATTCTTCCAGGGTTTTGAATCCTTTTCATATTTGGGTTATTTGCAAAGAGTAATTCAATTTATACACAAACACCTATGTTGCTAATGTTGCAATATAAGTGAGACAGATCCAAGCTTACAGTCTGTCCATCATTACTGCAAACACACTACAGTGTCAACTGCATTAAAGTCAGATCCTCTTTACCAGGTATTGTCTACTTCAATAATTACTGTGGATTTGTTTTAACATGTATTCTAGAGGAACCACACATTTTTATTCTGTGCAGCCATTCTATATATGTCTTGGTTGATTGGTTTTAGATTAGCTTTTTAATGAAAATAAAATGTGTTTAGAGAGCTTTGATGCCTCTGTCAGTTTATCAGGAGCTCTGCAGACATAAAAATGAAATCATTTGGTAGGTTCCTCTCCCTTAATAGGAAAGTCATGCTACAGGCAACTCCTTGGGATAATGAAAGGAGCAGGGTGTAAAATGTAAACATGCAACTGGGGAGGCCTAGCTGTTTGGTGTGTTTATCTACTGCATAATTCTTCAAACTAATTAATTTTATGCTAAAATGTGTGAAATCTGGATAATTCAGGCCTGATTTGATTACCCATCTCTTAAAAAAGGAAACACTTGTATCAAATATTCATCCATTGGCAAGCAGGTTGCTCTTAGGTCCTGGGATATTTTAGTGTTTGGTCTCAGCCTAGATTGAGGCAGGAGGGAGGGCTACCGCACTAGCGAAATGTTTGTGGAAAGCTCTGCATATCATTCCACTCCAATCTAGAATTAATACACTGAGGCCTCCTGGGTGGTCAGAAATGTCTTATAAATCTCAAGTATCTGACAAAGAAAGATAAGTTCTTTTTCCTACCTTTTCCCCTTCTGTATTCTGAAAGGCTGATTTCTCTAAGATGGATGGGATGTTGACTTGTCTGTATGTCTCAGGCCCAGCTCTTGGAGAGGAGTTCTTTGCATGTGAGGCTATTTTTTATTGGAAAGTCGGTGGTCCCTGAATGTTGTGATTAATTGGCATTAGATGGTGTTCTAGATCTCAAATTTTTTACATGTTGATGGTTGAGAGTCTTCCATCTGCAATTAATGTCTTCGCATTTATTGCCTCCTAGCAAGATCTCTTATAGGCTGCAAATGCTCCTGGGAGGGGTAATGCACCCCAAGTATTTTTTTCTTACACCCCAAGTATTTTTCCCTCACTTCTAGGACCTGCTTTTACATTGTCTTTGATTGAATTTTGGGAGTTGCTTGGTTGATTTCCAGACTGGTCTGGAGTTAGGAGCTTGGAGATAGAGGGTGTCAGTGAAAAATTATCAAGAAGACAGTATATACCCTCCGTGGGAAAGCCGTGTGAAAGAGACTTGATTTATGCATGTTCATGTTTTACCTTTGTCATAATTGTTCTAATAACACTGTAACAAGAAACAGGTGGCTCTCCTTACAGGATCTCTCCGGAAACCAGATGGTGTGAACATCTGAGACAAACTGGGGTCTGTTGGCAAGGGGAACACTAATGGAGGAAAGGGCCACAGGCTTTGACTTGCACAGAGCTCCAAAGCTTATCAAGCTGAGCCATACACCCATATGGGGCCGGGGGGTGGAATTTAGCCAGAGATGACCACTGAGGCTTCTGGCCGGTGGGGTATCTCTAGAAATAGTGTCTCTTGGTCTGGAAATCCCCTTGGTCTTTTTCCTTATGGCATTCAACATCACACTGAAGATGGTTGTTTGCTACTTCCTGCAAGGGCATTAAACAACTCATAGTCACCTATGAAAGGTATGGATATGGCATGCAGGCCAGAAGTGGTCCAGACATTTCAGATATAGAGGCAAACAGTTATATTTGTAGCCAGGAAAAATGTTGAACAATTTAAATAGAAATATTCATGAAATAGGCATGATAAAATAATTCATGCAGCAACATTTAAGATTTGCACACAAATAATATTCAATAAATATTGAATTAAACCTCTAAATGTTGAATTTCCCTGGGTTAGGGGAATTGCTATCTTCTTTTCCACTCTTTTACCAGTTTATCTAATTCATTTCTGTTTTCAATACCTTCTGGTCACCACTGATGCCCACGTTCCCAAGCTGGATGCCTCTTATGATCCACCTGCTTGCCATCTCTGCCTGAAGACATCTGAAACTCATGTGCAAAATGAAACCTTTGACTTCTCTCCCAGACCCGTTTCTGCCATGTTTCCCAACCAGTACATGTCACTACCAGCCACTTCATTTTTTAAGCCAGGGAATGGTCCTTGTTTTCTCCCTCTCTATCTCCCCTTGTTCCCCGATAATTATCAATTCCAAATATAACTTGAACCTGTCCTTTTCCCTCCAAATCCAATGCCACCATGCTTGTCCAAACCATCGCCACTGATCTTTTGATACAAAATCATCTGCTCTGCCCATTCCTAGTCCCTTTTCTACATAATAGTCACCACAATTTCTTATAAACATAAATTAGGTGATATCTCTTCCCTGCTTAAAACCTTCCAGTGACTTCCCATTGCACTTGGAGGAAAAACTCACATCTCTGTCATGGCTTACAAGGCCCTGCAACCTGGTCCCTGCCTCCTTCTGTGATCTTACCTCATGTCATATGCCCTCCATGACCATTCCCTCCCCCATGTCCTCTCTGCTCCTCTGTCACCTCAGGTTCTCTGCACCTTCTGAGCACTATGAGTAGATTGCCCCAACTAGCATGACCCTGAGACTAACATATTCATTAGTTATCTCAGCTTAAATGTTGATTCCTTACAGACTTCCCTGTCCACCTGTCTATTTAGTTCCCTTGTCCCTGTTATTCTCTCTCTCTGTAAACAGTACATTTCCTTCATTGCCTGTACCACAATTTGCAATTACAGTTTTGCTTGATTCCTTATATATTTTTTCTCTGCCCCTGGACTTTAAACTCTGTGAGAGCAGGGGTCATGTCTTTCAAATTTCATCTTTGAATGAATGAAGTGCATCCATTGTTTTGACAGAATAAGCTTAAACTAACACGTTGTTTTGGACACTTAAAAGCCTGCTCAAAATCAGCTCCTTTAGGAAAACATCCTCAACTTCAAGTTACCCCACCACTGGGCTCCCTTGAGGGACTTCTTGTCAACCTGGCCACTAACTCATGGAAGTCCTGGGGTAGAGAAATGCTCACTGCCAGAAAATGTTTAGGACTCACTTCTGGATAATAATTAGTGCTTATGGAATCCTGACTGTGCACTAGGCACTGTGTGTAACTCTCACAACGAACCGATGAGGGGTTGTATTCATCAGAGTTCCAATAAAACCAATAGAAATTCAAAGGGAATTTAAGTAAGTGGCTATGTACAGAGATGTGAGTGGGAATAAAAAGTTAAGTGGGGATGTCCAAGGCATTGACTGTGGAGGAAAGCTGTCATCACTCTGTAGTGGATGCAGAGTGCTCTGTCCAAGTCCTTCATCAGGCCAGGAGAAATTCTAGGCAGCTGGTGGTAGTGCTGCCAGCTGCCAGCCATTAGCAGCCACCACTCTGGGAACTGCCTTGGCTGAAGAAAACCACCTGCATCCAATGTCTGATCTACATGAGAGGGACAGGAGCCTGGTCCCCTTGGGACAAATCTGAAGGTCTGTCCCAGCTTCAGAGATGTCCATAGAGTCAGCAGAAATCTTTAAGACTGTAAACTCTCTCTGCCCAATCCTGATTCCTTCCTTTCCCCACAGCGGTTGATCCTGAGTCTTACTAATAAACTACTTGCACATGAATCTCCATTTCAGAGTCTGCCTCCTGGAGAACCTAACTTAAAGCATCCTCTTGGCCTGAAGATGCAAGTAAAGGAGGGATGATACCAGAGTTCAGTGAATCTGTAGCTATTGGAGGGGAGCTGCATAACAGAAGTTATTGTCAGAGATGAAGAAACTCACCCACATTACTCCTTCAGGGGATGGGGAGAGGCACAAATGCACTGACCTCTCTTTTCTCTCACTCTCCATCCTCCTGCAGCTGCCTTGCATCAGCCAAACACAAGTAGAAACTGCAGCATGAGTGGAAGATCACCTTTCTGGGCCAGAGAGCTGGGCAGAGAAGGGTAAAGAATCAATCTGGAGGGGAAAATGCAAAAGAACCATCATAGATAGGTTCTGAAATTGCTCCTTGTTTACAGATGAGGAAGCAGATTTAGAGACGTGATATCACCTGAGTAAGGTCATGCAGCTTTTCAGGGACAGAACTAAGATTTGGACCTCAAGATCTGTGCTCTTAACCACTGCTTTATACTGCCTCTCTTGATTTCCAGAGCTTCTTTCCCTTATAGGACTTAATGCTTCTTTAAGCACTAGGACTGGCCTTTCTACTTCTTTTGCAGTCCTATTATTGCATCATTCATAGCTCGAGAAACATAAGATGCTTGTTGAGCATCTGTGAAGCTTTGATATTTTCTGGTATGCTTAGGGAATCTAATGGCTGTGAAAACTCAAAATGGATTTAGCCAGTTTGTATGAGACATGAAAACTGGGGAGAAACATTAGAAACTGAATGTGTGATGTCACCAAATCCCTGCTGAGTATCTATTCATGTCCACAGTCCTGTTTAAGTTGATCAACAGCTTCAGTTTAAGGAATAAAATATCAAACAGTTGTTTGAACTGTGAAATCTTAATTATGTGGAATGCCAGATGTGAAACCCCAGCATATTATCTTCTTCTGGGCAGTGATGCTTCTGATTAGAAAGGGCATGTTACTTAAAAGCGAGCCTACAATTAATCTTGCAAAAAGAATTGTAAATAGTATCCTAATCCATGGCTTAGGATACCATTGATCTTGGCTTATTGATTTTCCCTGCTGTGTTGACTCAGCCTTAGAGATTTTTTCAGCACTTCCTTCCAGAGGACAGCTCTCTTTGTGGCGTGTCTGCAGAAACAATCCAGCCTAACCGAAGCCTTGCTGTTGGTCTTCAGAGGGTAGAGGTCTCAGATGAGCCTGAATTGGGACAGGGAGGGCAGGAGTTTTACCAACAGGACTTTGGAAAAGGAATCATAAGTGGATGCTGATATTTTAGTTGTCATTTTTTTCTGGAGGAGATGATGCCATGGTCTTGTCCAGGGCCACTGCTGAATATCAAAAAAGAAGGTCCTTCCAGGAAGTCCTGGAAGTGGGATAAGATCAGGTATTCCTTTTTGGGTTTCCTTTCTCTCTGTTCTTAGAACTCACAAAAAAGTGTTTTTACCTTCGGGTCCTTGAAACTGATTTTTTCTTTGCTGGCAATGATTTCCTCAGCACACGCGTAAATGACTGCTTCTCCTCATTCAAGTCTCTGCTCAAATGTTGTTTTCTCAAAGAGGCCTTCCCTGACCATGCTGTAGAAAGTGGCTCTATTCTCCTGGGCATTCTTAATTCTACTTCCCAATTTTATTTATTCACATAATTTATCAGTTTATGAAATTATCTCATTTATTTTATATCTCTCCAGTTAAAATATATGCTCTGCAAGGCCAGAGACTCTGTTTTGTTTGCTGTTTACACAGAGTGCAGTAGGTTCTCAATAAATGTTTCTTAAGTGAATGAATGAGTGAGTAAATGAATGAACTGCAGGGGCCATACCTGCCATGATAGAGGCAGCTGGTCAGGTGGGTCTACTTTGCCCAGGAAGCAGACAGATTTTGAGACTCAGCTCAGACTACTTCTTCTGGAAAGCCTCTGAGATGAGTCAAGGTTTGAATGAAGTAAACAGGGATACAACTCTGTGGTGGATAAAAGGAGACTTTTACTACTTTCCTTAACTTCAGCTGGAAGTCTTTCCTGGGCAAAATTTTCAATTTTGGCTATTTAATAAGTCATCAGAGGGTCTATGGTCGATTTTGGTTGTCAGAAGACTAAACAAATGCAATTCCCTAATTAGCTTCTGGAAGGAAACTGCATCCAACTTTGAGCCAAGTACGATTCATTGTGTGTGCTGGACAGGGCGCTAGGAGAAGGAGTAATTGGCCAGCATCGAAAAGGAATAAATTTGATTTAGGTATTCAGGAAAAAGACTGCTTTGTCAGATAAATCAGGCAGTGGAATGATCCTATTAATGAACATGAAATAATTATTTGCTGCTTTGAAAACAAGGCTAGAAATACTGAGGGGAGAGTGAATGAGAAATTGAGGGAGAAGATGAGACAAGAAAATCTTCTCATTCTGCTTATTCCTATCATCAACTTTGGACCACTTCTGCTTTAAAGGGAGGCTGAGGCTCACACACAGATAAGTTTAAAAGGGTGTAAAATTTCACTTAAAACCAGCATTAAAATGCATCTTATGCTTTAAAATTTTAAGTTAAAGTATAATACATGTGGTAAAATTTACAAACTGCACTGATCTTAAATATACAACTGAATTAATTTTTATCTTTGTAGGCATCACCAGAAAAAGACATAAAACCTTTCTAGCACCACAGAGGCTTCCCTTTTTGTCTCTTCCCAACTAATAAGCCCTAGAGATAATCATGTCCTGAATTGTATCTCCATGGATTAGCTTTGCCAGTTTTTTGAAATTTACATAAAAGGAATCATACAGTATGTACTCTTTTGTGTCTGGCTTATTTTGCGTAACTTAAAGTCTGCGAGAATTATCCATGTTACTATATGTCAGTAGTTTATCCTTTCTTATTTTCTTTGTCATATGCCATTAGATGAATATACTAAATTTATCCATTTTCCTGCTGATAGGCATTTTTTCCAATTTTTGGCTATTATGAATAAAGTGGATATTGGAAATATGCTTGAATATTTGGTGGGCCCTTTGTGAGTGGCCAGGAAGGTAGGGATTTGGAATTTGTGGACTAAAGCCGCATGTCAAGTCTGAAAGATAAGCAAAGGTGCACTCTGGTTTTCAGCAGAACTCCATATGGCAGAAATTATGAAAATTCCTGGGTCTTACACAAAGTTAAGCAATTTATCTATCCTGGATGAATGCTCCTTTGCAGTGGAGACAGTGAATGCCTCCTCTTATATGATGGCTCAGAAACAAGAACAATATAATAGGCAACATTTATTAAACATATATTGTGTCCCAAGTCCTGTGCAAGCTCTTTATTGCATTATCTTATTAATTCTTATTAACATCTTATAAGATAGGCACTATTGGTGTCTCTTTTTTTTAAAGATGAGTAGACATAGGAAAGATATTTTAAATACTAAGCACAAAAGTAATGTAAGATCATATTCTTCAATGATCATAGACTCAAGTGTAGAAATTCAAAATGGGTGGAAATTGGCAGGTTGGGTTAAGACAGAGACAGGGCATCTGTGGTCTTGTGTCCCCAGATAAGTTAAGTATTTGAGCAAAAAGCACAGTGTATAGATCAGTGGTACCCCGATCAGGGCCATCTACAATGTGAATGGATTAAGTGCTTCATAAAAATGCAGATTCCTCAATTCTACACTAAGGTTACTAAACCAGAATTTTGGGGGATGGTGCCAAGGCATTTTGTTTTTAACATACACTTCTGATGATGCTGATGAGTAACCAGGGTTGATGTCTCTAAACCCCCTGGCAGCAGTGGTTTGTAGAAAACTTTCACCTTCATTGTCTTATCTGTCCAATGTGTGAGTGTTGAACTAGACCTCTGAATGCATTGACCAGATGGTTTGGTGTCATGAAGACTTAGTCACTACTTATACAAAACTATTTTCACATATAACTGTGCAATTCTTTCTATGATGACTGTTTTTATTTCCATGAAAATCAAGACTACAATACATCTAATTAGACTCACAGAATTCCTCTTGTTCATGAGTTTGGATTTTGGAATTTCTCATTTAATTTTTCAATGATGGAGTTGGGACAGAGGGAGCATAGTTTCCTTTAAAACCTAATTTTCAACTTTATAAATTCTTCAAGACTCATTATGACCTATTTTTCCAGGGATCAGTAGTAATGTGGTGCTTACATTTCATAAAAAACCCACACTGGAGATGAAAATACATGCTGCTCTGCTTGCTGGCATTCCATTTGGAGAGTATTTTATCAAAGTGTCAGGCAGATGAGTAAAATGTCCTTATCCATATTCAAATTTGCCAGAAAATCCACTGGCAAAATGGCTTCTAGTAATTTGAAGTAACTTAATATGCTGTAAGCAAAAGCTCTTTTCCCCATTTGTTTTCTTAAGTGAGAGAAATGTCACCCAAGATTGCATTAATGTTACTGTTGAAAAGCTTCCATATGTCTCCAGAAAGACCAAGGGGTACTGAGGGATTTTGCCCTTGGTACAAGGGATTTCCTTGACCAAGTGAGTGCATTTGCCTTCCAGGTGTATCATAAAGGTCAGGAAGATGTGTCTGGATGAATTGCAGGGACCTAAACTCTGTCTACTTCAGGCTCCCTTAGTTCCAGGCTGGAGAGTGGGGAAATGGCCAATACTTGCTTGTGGATGACAACTGAGGAGATGATTCTTTGGTGGAATGGAGTCAAAGAGTTCCTGGTTTGGATCCTGGGCATGTGCCCTTCGGCAATCTATCTAGCCTGCTGTGCATCCACTTTCTCATCTGTAAAATGAGCATGAGTATAGTATCAGCCTCCATGGGGCTGCTGTATGTGTTCCATGCCAAGGTACATCAAGCTGCACACCCAGTACAATCAACTGTCAATTTTTAAATTATCTGGTGCTGTAGACGCCCCAGACCTTTCCCAGTGGACCCCATGAGCATTTGACTATGATGCTTTTACAATGTATAAGTTGCTGTCTTATTCAGCTTTTGTCTACACATGGATGGTTTTTATAATAAGGCAGAAAAGCTAGATTACTCTGTGGGAAAAGAAAAAGAAAGAAAGAAGAAAGAAAGAGAAAGAAAGAAAGAAAGGAAGACAGAAAGAAAGAAAGAGAGAGAGAAAGAAAGAAAGGAAGGAAGGAAGGAAGGAAGGGAGAAAAGCTCCTGGCATGGTGAGGTTGGGTAGGCATTTCAGGGAGTGTCAATTGTCTGAGATGATATATGTGATTTGGATAGATGGATTAGAGTGGGGAGCTGATGGACAAAAGCCTCTCAACTACACATCCTACCAGCTCGCTGGGGTGTCCAGTATTCCACCCTTAAGACATGCAGGTTAGGTGAGGGCATGGGGGGGCAGTTCTCCTGAATGAAAACTGGCACCACCTGGCAGAGTCCTGGGAGAATAAGATGTATGTGTTTTGTGGGGGAGAAGCATGGAGACATGAGTGCTGTGAGTCCAGTGGAGCCAGTGAACCAAGAAGGGCAACAAAGACCCTGCTGTGATGCCATCACCACTGTAGCCCAGCTTCCCCCACACTCCATTCACAGAAGGTGCCCTGTGGTCATATGACTGCAATGTAGGTTCTTCCCCTTGTCCTTCCAGATTCCTCAGGCCTTAAGGACTCTTTTTCCTATCTCCTGACACCCCTTTGTCCTAAGTGTCCTTTAAGTCTCAGCTTATCCAGAGCTTTGCCAGCCTTTTAAAATAATTTCATTCTGAATGCCTTGAGACTGGGTATACATTCAGTTGCCTCCATTCCTAGCTCTGGCAACCCCAGGCTTCACTATTTTCCCCTCCTGCCTGACCCTCTTGGCACTTAAATCTATTGCCTTTGGGAAGGTATGATTTCCTTCAGGGAGTCTTCACTGTAGCCTCCAAGAATCAAGCACTTCTCTGTATTTCTACAGCACTCTCTATTTCTTCATCACAGTGCTTCTGACACAGTATTTTTTCTGTGGTTTTACCTGGAAATAGTTATAGATTCATAAAAGTTGCAAAAATGGTACAGAGAGATATATCTATCATCCAGCTTCCCCCAATGGTAATATTTTATATAACTATAGAACATTCTCAAAAACAGGACATTGACATTAGCATGATGTAGTTAACTACTGGACTACAGATCTTACTTGGTTTCACCAGTTCTTACATGCACTCATTTGTGTGTATGTTTCTGTGTATAGTTATATGACATTTTATCACATGTATAGTGATAAAGACTCTCTCCTTGACCAAATTCTAGTCATGCTCCTGAGGTCTTTTCAACTAGGCCGTATCCTTGGACATGTTCTCAAGAGCCCAATGTTAGCAAGAATCCTGCTAAACAGAATCCCCAACCCTCCCTACCTGATAACTCTTGATAGCTGACCAAACTCCTCACCTCTCAACAACCCCTGGGGGATGTCTGATCACACTGACCAGCCTTCAGCAAGAATCTCCCTCCCTTTACACTTGATGTGTCCTTTAGTAATTTTCCATCCATCAATGCTCTGCCTCTCCCCAACCCTGCTCCTTGGCTATAAATTCCTACTTTTCCTTGTTATATTCAGAGTTGAGCTCAATCTCTTTCCCCTACAGCAAAAAGTCATTTTAGTAGTCCCAATTTCTATCATGATAGTCCGCCTGAATAAAGTCTGTCTTATCATTTAAATAAGTGTAAAGAATAAATGCTTTTTCTTTAAAAATAAAGATTACTATAAGCATCACCACAATCAGATACAGAACTTTCCCTCACTTCCAGGGATTCTCTCCCCACACAGTATCTTCTCCTCATACTTGTCTGATGCCTCCAGCAGATGGTCAGACCCCTCAGGGTAGAGTTTTGTTCACCCCTGAATCTCATATGAAACAGAGTAAGGTGCTCAGAAAATATAAGTTGAATAATGGGTGACTGAATCCAGAGTCATTCTGAATGACTGCTGCATGCTCAGCACTGTGCTGCGGGGGTGTCAGAGGCACCAGAACGTGATTTCCTGCCCTCTAGTGGCTGCTGAGGACTTGGGAAAAGAGGCTGGCCTTGGGTAGGAAAGATTCTGCACTTCAAAGCCCAGAGATAGAAACAACCTAAGTGTCCATCATTGGATGAATGGATAAAGATGATGTGGCACATATATACAATGGAATATTACTCAGCCATAAAAAGAAACGAAATTGAGCTATTTGTAATGAGGTGGATGGACCTAGAGTCTGTCATACAGAGTGAAGTAAGTCAGAAAGAGAAAGACAAATACCATATGCTAACACATGCATATGGAATTGAAGAAAAAAAAATGTCATGAAGAACCTAAGGGTAAGACAGGAATAAAGACACAGACCTACTAGAGAATGGACTTGAGGATATGGGGAGGGGGAAGGGTAAGCTGTGACAAAGCGAGAGAGTGGCATGGACATATATACACTAACAAACGTAAGGTAGATAGCTAGTGGGAAGCAGCGGCATGGCACAGAGAGATCAGCTCAGTGCTTTGTGACCACATAGAGGGGTGGGAGGGAGGGAGACGCAAGAGGGAAGAGATATGGGAACATATGTATATGTATAACTGATTCACTTTGTTATAAAGCAGAAACTAACACACCATTGTAAAGCAATTATACTCCAATAAAGATGTAAAAAAAAAAAAGCTTAGAACTTCCAGGGGCAAACATGTGGGCTTGAAGCCCCAGATGCCCACAAGTCATTTTCTGGTCTTCATGTTGGTTTTAGGAAACCCATTTGGTCACTTCTTATGGCAGTGTTTTGGCACTGAAGGAAGTCAGTGATGTAGACACTAGCTAACAAGCTGTTCAAGCAGCTGGGGTGGATCTTTTTAAGAACTCTGTGCTCACCCTTTTCCCAGAACAATTATTCAGAGTGGAAGAGCCCATCTTCTTCCACCATCATTTCCACCCCCATATTTTCAAGATATGTTTGGATTTTATCCTCCCTCTACCACCCGGATACATAAAAGAGTTAAGAAACTGACTCAATAGGAATATTATTTTATTTAATTTTTTTTTTTTTTTTGCGGTACGCGGGCCTCTTACTGTTGTGGCCTCTCCCGTTGCGGAGCACAGGCTCCGGACGTGCAGGTCCAGCGGCCATGACTCATGGGCCCAGCCGCTCCGCGGCATGTGGAATCTTCCCGGACCGGGACACGAACCCGTGTCCCCTGCATCAGCAGGCTGACCCCCATCCACTGCGCCACCAGGGAAGCCCCGGAACATTTTTTAAGGCTTTTGCTTTGATCTTGTCCATTATTTTCTCCCTGTTTTTGTTTATTTACTTGTTTACTTACTTTGTTTGCATACTTGTGTAGGTTGTTTGGAGAAATTTTATGAGTACAGATCATGTAGCCAAGATTAATTTTGTCCCATAATCAAATCTATTCCTGTGACAAAAAAAAAATTAAGCTTAAGTTTAAAAGCATTTGGTGAATAAAATTAATCTCATCAACTAAATAAAATGCATTCTGTCCAATACATATAGTTGTTCTGTCAACAAGACAAATGGACTCAGTAGTATAAGTATCTGTGTGGATGAAATGCATAATAATGTAATTACTTTGCCAACAAAATGCTAACTTGCTTTAATCATTCTGTTCATAACATAACGTAAAGTGATTTAGTGGGTAAAATGAATCTACTTACAAATTGTTTTATGGTCATAATGTAGGCCTTTGGTGGAATGTGTATTGATGATAATAATTTTATGGGTAAATGATTTTTCAATTAAAATGACTTTTCACAGACAAAATGGGAGTGTTACAAATGGCTCCCGATAACCGCATAAGTAGCAGACAGAAAGCGCTGTCACCCACACTAACCAAAGCCTCAACTGAAAAGGCTTGAAAGCTCAAAGGTGATTTATTTTTATCAAATTTGTAATTTCCTTTCCTCCCATTTGAGGAGGCTTTTCTTCCTGCTTTTACTGACCAGTAACAAAAATTAGATCCTGTGACCAGCCCACCAATCACTGGCTGCCATGGTTCTTTCCTGGGCCTTAATGGACTATGCAGTACTGTTCATTAATAAGCACTTAGAACCAGGGCAGTTCTTCCTTCTATCTTACATGGACCCCATTATCTTCGGTGCAATTATTACTGCACCTGTGAAAATGGAATAAATCATTACAGTAGAGTGTTGTATTTTTTAACATCTTTATTGGAGTATAATTGCTTTACATTGTTGTGTTTGTTGCTGTTGTATAACAAAGTGAATCAGCTATACGTATACATATATACCCATATCCCCACCCTCTTGTGTCTCCCTCCCACCCTCCCTATCCCACCCCTCTAGGTGGTCACAAAGCACCGAGCTGATCTCCCTGTGCTATGTGGCTGCACCCCACTAGCTATCTATTTTACATTTGGTAGTGTATATATGTCAATGCCACTCTCTCACTTCATCCCAGCTTACCCTTCCCCTCCCTGTGTCCTTATCCATTCAGTAGAGTGGTTTTTAACTTGAAGGTTGTAATGGAGGGAAAAAATGTTTCTATTTGGGCTACTTGTCATAATTCCTTTTTAGCAAGATGCAATACCACACCTCCCCCCGCCCCAAATTGCTGTCCAGTTGGAACTTCAATTACTTTTTCAGTCTTAGTTGCTTGGACACGGCTCCTTCCCCAAAGAGTTAGCCTTGTTAGAAAGAAGAGCCGTTTGTTCTCTCCATAACAAGAAACAAGGGTGAAGGGCCCACCCTTGTCCTACCAAGAGAGGTGGGAAGCAGTTCCCCAACATGCCTCCCTGGCGTGGTCACTGCCTGCACAGTGATGTCTGCTTACTGTCCTTCCCTCCTTAAGCAAGGCAGCTTCATTTCTGTTCCTGTTGAGAGGCTCATATTCTTTCAGGTTTCCTTTTCTGGAGGTCAGTCTCAATGGAAATGAAGCATCTTTTAAGACTGTACAGAGGAGAGGGTCATGTCAGAGATGCTGGGCAGTTCTGTGAAGAGGCGGCACAGTCAACTGGTGAGAGCAGAGACTGCTAGGTAGACAGATCTGGAGTGGAAGTTGGCTCTGCTGCTTCTTGGCTGGCATATCTTGAGCAAGCCACTTTACCATACTGAGCTTCCATTTTTGCATCTTGTAGAATAGGAATAAAGTAGTATTTACTTTAGATTGCAGAGGCAATTAAATGAGATAATGAAAGTACTCATACAGTACACAGTAAATGACAGCTATTATTGTCACTGGAGTCACTACCACTCAGATAGGCCCTGGGATCAGGAGGTGGGACAGCAAGAAAAAAATATACAGTGTATAGCCCTAACTTCCCTTAGGAAGAGGAATTAATTGATGATGGTGGAATAAAAAATTCAAATGTATTTGTCCCCTCCTGATTTATGTTGAATCTCAGCTGGAGTTTCTGACTGCATACACAGCCCCCTCATTATTGTCTTCTCCTCCTCCTTGGAAGCCAGGGCCCACTGCCTGCAGTGCTCTCAAGACCTGTGGGAAGAATGCTGGCACATTGCTCAAGAGATTGCCACCATGGGCTTTCAAAGCCCAGTCTCATTTTCTTCCACAGATAATTGATCCCCTCTTGTCCATTATGGCTCACAGTTTGTCCAACCCAACATCAGAGGCAGGGCTGCCTCAGGGTCCAGGGGACCTCTCTGAAGATGGCTTCTTTGGCTTCTGCCTGAGGTATCCCTTTGTGCAACTCTGGCCTGGTCCCTGGAGCTGGGTGGGGCAGATAGCAGCCATTACCTTGTCTTTTAGTAAAAGCACCCAATTTGGGGGAGAGAACCACTCTTTCTGTTCTCTCAGCTCAGTGGGCCATGTCTCTCTGACCACTGTGACTAGTTTCAGCATGAAGACATGACCAGTGGGTCCACTTCCAAGTGGTAGCTGGATGATGGTCAGCTTGCTGTGCTGGGTGAGACCTGGGCCACCCCAGAGCTGAGGCCTTGCTCTGCCTTGTCCACCCTCTGTGCCAGGAATGGCACAGGACTGGGACAGAGGCTGGGGCAGATATTGTATCAGCCTGCAAACAGGCCCATTGGGTAAGAGCTTTAAAATGGTGAGCACAATACTTCATGTGAGGAAATATTGGAGGGACCATGGCTGGAGGGCTTATTTGTTGGTGAGTGAGGGAAGTGACATTTATTGAGGTATGTGATATACTGTACACATACCTGACATAAATTATCCAGTTTCATTCTCAAGCCTGTCCCATTATGTTAATATTATCCCCATTTAAAAGTTCTGTGTTAGATAAGGATTTGAGATTCATGTAATCTCAGGGAAGTTATTTAATCTCTTTGTGACATAGTTAACTAACCTCTTATACAGAGAGAGAAAGTAAGTGTCCACTTTAGACCTCAGTTGTACTATAATTTTGGATGATATTGAAAAAGAAAAAAATTAATAATAGTAAAAGTTTATAATTTGATCTGCAGTCACTCCTTCGTACCAAAGGGTTCTACATCTGCAGATTCAACCAACTGTTGATCAAAAATGTTTGAAAAAAAAAAACTCCGGGCTTCCCTAGTGGCGCAGTGGTTGAGAGTCCGCCTGCCGATGCAGGGGACAGGGGTTCGTGCCCCGGTCCGGGAGGATCCCGCATGCCGCGGAGCGGCTGTGCCCGTGAGCCATGGCCGCTGAGCCTGCACATCCGGAGCCTGTTGCTCCACAGCGGGAGAGGCCACAACAGTGAGAGGCCTGCGTACCACAAAAAAAAAAAAAAAAAAAAAAAATCTCAGAACGTTCTAAAATGCAAAACTTGAATTTGCTGCATTCCAGCAACTATTTACATAGCATGTACAATACATTGTATTAGGTATTGTATGTAATGTAGAGATGATTTAAAGTGTAAGGGAGAATGTGCATAGGTTACATGTAAATACTAAGCCATCATATATAGGGGACTTGAACATCTGCAGATTTTAGTATTCACATGGGGTTCTGGAACTAATCTCCTCTACCCAGATACTGGGGGATGACTGTATTTATATAATACAAAATGTAGTCTGATTTAAATTGTCCATATCCTTCAAAACAAATATTTGCCATCTAAAAAATAAAAAAATAAAATATACAAGGGTGAACAGATTGAAGCAGTAAATGTCTTTTCTCCCAACCCTCAGTGCCCCATGGCCAGGCTCCCTAGGATTGGCCCTGTTGCCCTTTTCATAAGCTGAGGTTATCACACCTGCAGTCACCTCCCCAAAGAGAGAGTTCTGGTATGAGGGCAGAGGTGGATAGGAAGTTGGGCTGAATCAGGGAAAGCTATTACATGCATTGTCTTATTTAATTATCACAACAACCCTGTGAGGTAAGCACTGTTATCATCTCTATTTTAAAGATGAGGAAACAGAAATTCAGGGATGTTAAGTAACCTGCCCAAGGTGTATAGTTAGAGCCGAGGTTGGGATGAACTTCAAGTTTGTGTTCTCTCTCCTACCGTGATGTACCTAACGAGATATTTTGAGATAGAAATCAACTTTTTACCCATTCATTCTGTCTTCATCTTTGCACATTTCTTAGGCAATTGTCACTCTCGAGAGATGATAGATACAAAGATGATCAAGACATAAATCTGATACTTGAGAAGTTCAAAGGTAGCAGGAAGAGGGAGGGGGCGCTCAATAAGTTTAGTACAGAATATTTGTTAAACCTTGCTTCTTTTAAGGAAGGTAAGTTTTCAAAACTAAACAGAAGGAAGAAAAGTACTTGTCAAGAAATCATCCTGTAAAACGTGGTCACAACTTGCTAATTTCTTTTCAGATGATTTTAAACAATGGAATTCTGCAGTATTTTAGCAAACAATTATGTCAAAATTCAAAATCTCTGGAAATTGCTAAAAACCGGATGTTAGAGAATTGGAGAACCATAAGGGCATGAGCCTTGTGGGCCTGTAGTTGTCAGTGCCTCTTTTCTGGGCTCTGGTTGAGTGGATCCATTAAAAGATAGGAGAGATGACCACTGGGACCTAATCAGACCTCCTGAGCCAGCTCCTCCTCTCTTTGTATTTGGGTTCTGCTGGGGATAATTCCCCTAGGGAGTCATGAGATCTTTAAACTTTTTTTGTTTGTTTGATAATAAAGAGACACAGACCTTTAATGTACTAATGTGCACAGACAATACTTGTAATTTTTTTGGAATTAGATACTTTTTCTTGGGTATTATTCTTGGCCTTTGCTGTTTTACAGGTAAGATTTCAGCAGATGAGAGAAAAATGTACAAATACAGAAGGAGAATGGGAAACCATTTTTCTGTTAAGCTGAGAAGAGAACAAATAGGTTAAAGAAACTTGGAGTCCTGTCTTTGAAAAGTCATTTCAAGTTCCATTCAGCTGCACAATCTGGCTCCGAGCTACTGTGACAGCTAGGCATAGGCATTTGGCTGTCAAACACTCAGATGAACTTGTGTGCATGATTCAAACTGAAAAGTTAACCAGCCTTACAGAGCCAGTCAGCAGGATGGGCGAGACAGCTAAAGCCTGGTGCAGAGGGCGCTTCCTCCCAATGCAGTGTGTCCTGGGACTCTACAGCAAATGTGCTTATTTGCCTAGAATCAGGCACTTACCTGGGGGAAAGTACTGTGAAAAATAGGGCCCAGCGTGTAGGGCCTCTCTGCTTGTATCAACTCACCAACCTCCCCAAGTCAGGGCCAAGCTCACTAATTGGGTGCAGGTGGATTTCATTATGACATTTTTCAGGGACTGGCTAGAACTCTGACAAAATCCTGCTTTTATGTGCTTGTCTGTTTTCTATAATGAAACAATCAATAGTTTTCCTCTCTTTCCTATTTTGCTTTATAGGTTAAATATGTGTAATAAATTCTGTCTTTTGGGCCTCATGATGAAATAAACCTGCTATTGAATTACTTCTTTTATATTGTTCTCATTAATTTGTTCAAATTAAATTTAGTTATTTACCTCAGTGATATCTGAGTTTCATCATACAGTCCATTAGTAAAGCCTTTGAAGCATGCCCCCCCCACAATATATCAGTATTTATTTATAAATTATAAATATGTTCTATCTTTAGCTAATAGCTGAAGGCACCATTGACCCTTAGGGTGAGGCTTATCATTAATGACAGTATATATAAAAAAATTACTGATTGTTTTGTTTGTTTTTGTTGATATTTTGACCACTCTAGTTAGATAATGATGATTATAGCCTTGTAATGTGGCTGACAAAGAGCTCAAACTATGAGATGGAGTTCTGTCACCCCATTTTCTTATTGATCCCTTCTTCTCACTTCATCAGTATTATCTCCATTTTGCAGTTCCTCTGTAGGAAACTTCTGAAGCCTTCTGTTCATTGGTCAGTATTGGTTTGATTAAAACAAGACATTACCATCCTCAAATCCACTAACCAAGCACAAGTAAATTGCAGAAGGAACACTCAGTTCCGATCTGTGAAACTCTTCATTCCTCTCAAGGTACCTCATGGAATTCATAGTACATGTGCCATCTGACAACCTAGGAGAGGGATTCAGGGACAATCATGCATTAACTATTAGTAAACTTATTTTTTTCTTATTATTTCTAATGTTTCTCTCCTGTACTCCAGTGGATTGTCCTGTGCATGCATCCTGGGAGGGCATGTAATGGTTTTCAAGACAGTGTCTGAAACCTGCAGAACTTTGCTGGGTCTGAGGACCCAGTTTGGGGACCTTGTCTGAGGCAGGGGGAGATATAGGACTAGCAGGGGTTGAGCCATGAGGTGACCAAATTCCTGATGTGAAAGTGGATTCAGAAAGGAACATGTGGTATGTCAAAGTGTCAAAGGTAACCTTCATTAGGTCCCATTTGTTTATTTTATTTAATTTTTAACATCTTTATTAGAGTATAATTGCTTTACAATGTTGTGTCAGTTTCTGCTTTATAACAAAGTGAATCAGTTATACATACACATATGTTCCCATATCTCTTCCCTCTTGCATCTCCCTCCCTCCCACACTCCCTATCCCACCCCTCTAGGTGGTCACAAAGTACAGAGCTGATCTCCCTGTGCTATGTGGCTGCTTCCCACTACCTATTTTACGTTTGGTAGTGTATCTACGTCCATGCCACTCTCTCACTTTCTCCCAGCATACCCTTCTCCCTCCCCGTATCCTCAAGTCCATTCTCTAGTAGGTCTGCGTCTTTATTCCTGTCTTGGCCCTAGCTTCTTCTGACCATTTTTTTTCTTTTTCTTCTTCTTTTTTTTTTTAGATTCCATATATATGTGTTAGCATATGGTATTTGTTTTTCTCTTTCTGACGTACTTCACTCTGTATGACAGTCTCTAGGTCCATCCACCTCACTTCAAGTAACTCACTTTCGTTCCTTTTTATGGCTGGGTAATATTCCATTGTATATATGTGCCACATCTTCTTTATCCATTCATCTGTCGATGGACAGTTTGGTTGCCTCCATGTTCTGGCTATTGTAAATAGAGCTGCAATGAACATTTTGGTACATGACTCTTTTTGAATTATGGTTTTCTCAGGGTATATGCCCAGTACTGGGATTGCTGGGTCATATGGTAGTTCTAATTTTAGTTTTTTAAGGAACCTCCATACTGTTCTCCATAGTGGCTGTATCAATTGCATTCCCACCAACAGTGCAAGATGGTTCCGTTTTCTCCACACCCTTTCCAGCACATACTGTTTGTAGATTTTTTGATGATGGCCATTCTCACCAGTGTGAGATGATATCTCGTTGTACTTTTGATTTGCATTCCTCTAATGATTAATGATGTTGAGCATGCTTTCATGTGTTTGTTGGCAATCTGTATATCTTCTTTCGATAAACGTCTATTTAGATCTGCCCATTTTTGGATTGGGTTGTTTGTTTTTTTGATATTGAGCTGCATGAGTTGCTTGAATGTTTTGGAGATTAATCCTTTGTCAGTTGCTTCTTTTGCAAATATTTTCTCCCATTCTGAGGGTTGTCTTTTTGTCTTGTTTATGGTTTCCTTTGCTGAGCAAAAGCTTTTAAGTTTCATTAGCCCCATTTGTTTATTTTTGTTTTTATTTCCATTTCTCTAGGAGGTGGGTCAAAAAGGATCTTGCTGTGATTTATGTCATAGAGTGTTCTGCCTATGTTTTCCTCTAAGAGTTTGATGGTGTCTGGCCTTACATTTAGGTCTTTAATCCATTTTGAGTTTATTTTTGTGTATGGTGTTAGAGAGTGTTCGAATTTCATTCTTTTACATGTAGCTGTCCAGTTTTCCCAGCACCACTAATTGAAGAGGCTGTCTTTTCTCCACTGTATATTCTTGCCTCCTTTATCAAAGATAATATGACCATTTGTGCGTGGGTTTATCTCTGGGCTTTCTATCCTGTTCCATTGATCTATATTTCTGTTCTTGTGCCAGTACCATACTGTCTTGATAACTGTAGCTTTGTAGTATAGTCTGAAGTCAGGGAGCCTGATTCCTCCAGCTCCATTTTTCTTTCTCAAGATTGCTTTGGCTATTTGGGATCTTTTCTGTTTCCATACAAATTGTGAAATTATTTCTTCTAGTTCTATGAACAATACCAGTGGTAGTTTCATAGGGATTGCATTGAATCTGTAGAATGCTTTGGGTAGTAGAGTCATTTTCACAATGTTGATTCTTCCAATCCAAGAACATGGTATATCTCTCCACCTATTTATATCACTTTTAATTTCTTTCATCAGTGTCTTATAATTTTCTGCATACAGGTCTTTTGTCCCCTTAGGTAGGTTTATTCCTAGATATTTTGTTGTTGTTGTTGCAGTGGTAAATGGGAGTGCTTTCTTAATTTCAGTTTCAGATTTTTCATCATTAGTGTATAGGAATGCAAGAGATTTCTGTGCATTGATTTTGTATCCTGCTAAGGCAACCATAAACAATATGAAAAGACAACCCTCAGAATGGGAGAAAATATTTGCAAATGAAGCAACTGACAAAGGATTAATCTCCAAAAATACAAGCAACTCATGCAGTTCAATATCAAATAAACAAACAACCCAATCCAAAAATGGGCAGAAGAACTAAATAGACATTTCTGCAAAGAAGATATACAGATTTCCAACAAACATATGAAAGAATGCTAACATCATTAATCATTAGAGAACTGCAAATCAAAAGTACAATGAGATACCATGTCACACTGAGCAGAATGGCCATCATCAAAAAATCTACAAACAATAAATTCTGGAGAGGGTGTGGAAAAAAGGGAACCCTCTTGCACTGTTGGTGGGAATGTAAATTAATACAGCCACTATGGAGAACAGTATGGAGGTTCCTTAAAAAACTAAAAATAGAACTACCATATGACCCAGCAATCCCAGTACTGGGCATATACCCTGAGAAAACCATAATTCAAAAAGAGTCATGTACCAAAATGTTCATTGCAGCTCTATTTACAATAGCCAGTGCATGGAAGCAACCAAACTGTCCATCGACAGATGAATGGATAAAGAAGATGTGGCACATATATACAATGGAATATTACTCAGCCATAAAAAGGAATGAAAGTGAGTTATTTGTAGTGAGGTGGATGGACCTAGAGACTGTCATACAGAGTGAAGTACGTCAGGAAGAGAAAAACAAATACCATATGCTAACACATATATATGGAATCTAAAAAAAAAGAAGAAGAAAAAGAAAAAAAATGGTCAGAAGAAGCTAGGGCCAAGACAGGAATAAAGATGCAGACCTACTAGAGAATGTACTTGAGGATACAGGGAGGGGAATGGGTAAGCTGGGACAAAGTGAGAGAGTGGCATGGACGTAGATACACTACCAAACGTAAAATAGATAGGTAGTGGGAAGCAGCCACATAGCACAGGGAGATCAGCTCAGTGCTTTGTGACCACCTAGAGGGGTGGGATAGGGAGTGTGGGAGGGAGGGAGATGCAAGAGGGAAGAGATATGGGGACATATGTATATGTATAACTGATTCACTTTGTTATAAAGCAGAAACTGACACACCATTGTAAAGCAATTATACTCCAATAAAGATGTTAAAAAAATAAAATAAAATAAAATATACAAAAAAAAGGTAAGCTTCACCTGCATCATAATTTTGATGTGAGCTAAACATTTTTTCTTCTGCCTGATGTTCTGACCTTTAACATGGTTTCTGAATTAAATGGTACTGTGTTCTAGACATAGTAACCCATATTTGTTGAACAGTAGCATTTAATGTCAATTTATATTGTTTTGCTGCCTTTAAATTTAGTAATGAATAGCTTAATGGTGTTTCTCTCTCTTTAAATCTTATGCATTTTCCAACTCGACAGCTTTTGTTTTATATCTGTTGCATGAATGTATTTGCTATATTCCAGATCATTCTGCAATTGTCTTCGTCACCCACTAGTCCATCCATAAGCTCCCTGAAAGCAGGGCTGGATCTAGGGCACCTCTGAACTCCCTATATCACCCAGAAAAATTCTGAGCACAGAATGAGTACTAAAACAAAACT
Organism: Lagenorhynchus albirostris; assembly: GCF_949774975.1. Taxonomy (NCBI): domain Eukaryota; kingdom Metazoa; phylum Chordata; class Mammalia; order Artiodactyla; family Delphinidae; genus Lagenorhynchus; species Lagenorhynchus albirostris. The sequence continues at coordinate 23,351,320 of NC_083113.1, read as the reverse complement.
TTAAATTGGAGGGTGAAAACTGGCCATGTATGGGAAAATTCAGCCCTGAGCTATATAAGCTTGTAGTGCTATACATCTGTGTAACATTTCTATATGCCCGAAGTCTACTTTTTCTTCATCAGCTTCCAACATTTAAAAGTCAGGAGATGCTGCATCAGGAGCCAGATTCCCAACGTTCTTAAAAAAGAGAAGATATGGAAAACCTAGACTTGGTCTGCATTCCTGCATAGCAACTATCAGCTGGAGGTGACTCCTGGCTGCCATTCTTGACTGGGCACTCTGTCCCAGTCCTCACCACTTCCTTTGGGATCCCTGATATAAGACTGAGTATCAGGTGGTCATTTATCATCATACATGTCCTTTTGGTTTTATTTATTGAACCTATAGCAGTTGCTCTTTGTGCCTTAAATATTTCCCCGCTGCATTCACCTCTTATGCCCAAGGCTGCTTAGTAACAGTCATGGCTGCAGCAGGGCAGGCCAGAGTGCTAGAAAGTTAACACTCCTAGAAGTGGCCCACAACCAATAACAAGGAGCTGGGGGGTAAGAAGCCCAGCCTCCTTGACTCTCAGGTGGAATTCTCTGAGGCATGTTCCATTTCATTTCCCAGAGTCCCCAGCAGGTTGAGCCCACAGTTGCCCACAGTTCTTAATAGCACACCCTTTATTGGCTTCCTTCCCTTCTTGTCCTACACATTCACCCCCCCCCCCAACCAGAGAGTCCTAGGATCACCTCCCAAAGAAACCACTTGTTCTCAAACATTTGTCTCAGGTTTTGCCTTTCCGGAAACTCAAACTGAGCACCCTTGTTTCTATCATAAGTAAAGGAAAGAATTTGTGAATTATATGTTTCAAGAAAATGGGAGTGAGACTATTTCTTTATTAGCATATTAAACATATAGGAATAGTCTTTACTTGAACAAATTGTGTCACTGTTGAAATAATAACTCAGCACACTTTGCCCGTTTACATTACATTTCTGTAGGCATCTGAGATTTCAAGCTCTGCTTTAATAGAATAATAAATGAATGAATAAAAAGTAAAACTATCTAAATTAAGTGTTACTGTTCTTAAGCTTTCTTGAAGGTTTCTGAGCCTTAAGAAAGCTGCTGGGATTGAAATAAGGCTATAATTTAGAATTCATTGGAACCTCCTCTTTTGTAAAACTCACACCAAGGCCAGTTTCCTATAGCCTCTAAACAAATGCTTAATGAGAGTGTGACCTAAGTGGTCACTAGAGTTCCAAGGCATATCTGCTGTGACTAATTATGTCACGGTAGATGTGTGAGCCTTTAGAATCACAGCATTACCTTATTTTCTGAAGCACCGATTTGGCTGCTGGATCCAGGAGAGATCATTTCATAGGTTCTGGGACTCTAGGTTTTGTAGAGAGAAAACAAATAATAAAAAGAAAATGTAGCTGTAATTCCGAACGGCAACATGTCCCACTTTTCACTACGTTCTCCTAAAGGCAATTAAGTGAGTTGCAATTAGTTAAAGATAAGTATCTGAGATTTAAAGGTGCATTCTGAAAGTGGGGAGCCTGGCCTCAGATGTATATTAATGATCAAAAGGATTAAATCAGAACTGCAGCCATGGGCTTCTCTGGTGGTGCAGTGGTTAAGAATTCACCTGCCAATGCAGGGGACATGGGTTCTAGCCTTGGTCTGGGAGGATCCCACATACTGCGGAGTGACTAAGCCCGTGCACCACGACTACGGAGCCTGTGCTCTAGAGCCTGCGTGCCACAACTACTAAGCCCATGTGCCACAACTACTGAAGCCTGTGCACCTAGAGCCCATGTTTGGCAACAAGAGAAGCCACCACAATGAGAAGCCCGCACACCACAACAAAGAGTAGCCCCGCTCGCTGCAACTAGAGAAAGCCCACGCGCAGACCCAACACAACCAAACATAAATGTAAATAAAATAAATAATTTTTTAAAAACCCCTGCAGCTGCTCTGTTTTGACTCAAAGATTTCCCTTTTTTCTTTTTCTACTGCTACCTGCCTTGCTCTTTTTTCTTTTTCTTTTTTCTAAAGTTAATTTTTATTAGAGTATAGTTGATTTACAATGTTGCATTAGTTTCTGCTGTACAGCAAAGTGAATCAGTTATACCTACACATATATCCACTCTTTTTTAGATTCTTTTCCCACATAGCTCATTACAGACTATTGAACTCTTTTCCTATGCTATACAGTAGGTTCTTATTAGGTATCTATTTTATATATAGTAGTGTATATAAGTTAATCCCAATCTCCCAGTTTATCCCTCCCCCCCACTTTGGTAACCATAGTTTGTTTTCTACATCTGTGACTCTATTTTTGTTTTGTAAATAAGTTCATTTTTACCATTTTTTTAGATTCCACATATAAACGATATCATATGATATTTGTCATCCTCTGTCTGACTTACTTCACTCAGTATGACAATCTATAGTTCCAACCATGTTGCTGCAAATGGCATTATTTTGTTCTTTTTTATGGCTGAGTAATATTCCATTGTATATATGTACCACATTACCCGTTCTGCTGTTGTTGGACATTTAGGTTGCTTCCATGTCCTGGCTATTGTAAATAGTGCTGCAGTGAACACTGGGATCCATGTAACTTTTCGAATTATGGTTTTATCCAGATATATGCCCAGGAGTGGGATTGCTGAGTCATATGGCAGTTCTATTTTCAGTTTTTTTAAGGAATCTCCATACTGTGCCCCATAGTGGCTGTACCAATTTACATTCCCGCCAACAGTGTAGGAAGGTTCCCTTTTCTCCACACCCTCTCCAGCATTTACTGTTTGTAGATTTTTTGATTTATAGCCATTCTGACCAGTGTGAGGTGATACCTCATTGTATTTTTGATTTGTATTTTTCTAATAATTAGTGATGTTGAGCAGCTTTTCTTCTGCCTCTTGGCCATCTGTGTGTCTTCTTTGGAGAAATGTCTATTTAGATCTTCTGCCTATTTTTTGATTGGGTTGTTTGTTTTTTTGATATTGAGATACATGAGCTCTTTGTATATTTTGGAGATTAATCCATTGTTGGTTGCTTCATTTGCATATATTTTCTGCCTTTCTGAGGGTTGCCTTTTCATTTTCTTTGTGGTTTCCTTTGCTGTGCAAAATCTTTTATGTTTAATTAGGTCCCATTTGTTTATTTTTGTTTTTATTTCCATTACTCTAGGTGGAGGATCAAAAAAGATCTTGCTGTGATTTATGTCAGAGAGTGTTCTGCCTATGTTTTCCTCTAAGAGTTTTATAGTATCCAGTCTTACATTTAGGTCTTTAATCCATTTTGAGTTTACCTTTGTGTATGGTATTAGAGTAGTTGTCCCCAACCATTTTGGCACCAGGGACAGGTTTCTTGGAAGACAATTTTTCCATGGACCAGGGTCGGGGGATGGTTTTGGGAAGAACAAGTGCATTACATTTATTGTGCACTTTATTTCTATTACTATTACATTGTAATATATAATGAAATAATTATGCAGAATCAGTGGGAGCCCTGAGATTTTTTTCACTTGCCACTCACTGATAGGGTTTTGATGAGTCTGCAGGCAATTGATTTATTATTATCTCTGTGCAGTCAAACCTCTCTGCTAATGATAATCTGTATTTGCAGCTGCTCCCCAGTGATAGCATCACTGCCTCAGCTCCACCTCAGATCATCAGGCATTAGATTCTTATAAGGAATGTGCAACCTAGATCCCTCGCACCTGGAGTTCACAGTAGGGTTTGTGATCCTATGAGAATCTAATGCCGCTGTTGATCTAACAGGAGGTGGAGCTCAGACAGTAATGCAAGTGATAGGGAGTGGATGTAAATACAGATGAAGCTTTGCTCGCTTGCCCACAACTCACCTCTTGCTGTGTGGCCTGGTTCCTAACAGGCCACAGACTGGTACTGTTCCGTGGCCCAGTGGGTGGGGACCCCTGTGTTAGAGAATGTTCTAGTTTTATTCTTTTACATGTACCTGTCCAGTTTTTCTCAGCACCACTTATTGAAGAGACTGTCTTTTCTCTAATGTATATTCTTGCCTCCATTTTCATAGATTAGGTGACCATAGGTGCATGGGTTATCTCTGGAACTTCTATCCTGTTCCATTGATGTATATTTCTGTTTCTGTGTCAGTACCATACTGTGTTGATTACTGCAGTTTCATAATATAGTCTGAAGTCATGTAGCCTGACTCCTCCAGCTCCGTTTTTCTTTCTCAAGATTGCTTTGGCTATTTGGAATCTTTTGTGTATCCACACAAATTGTAAAATTTTTGGTTCTAGCTCTTTGAAAAAGTCTGTTGGTAATTTGATAGGGGTTGTACTGAATCTGTAGATTACTTTGGGTAGTATAGTCATTTTGACAATATTGATTCTTCCAATCCACGAACATGGTATATGTCTCCATCCATTTGTGTCATCTTTGATTTCTTCAATCAATATCTAATAGATCTGAGTACAGGTCTTTTGCCTTCTTAGGTAGGTTTATTCCTAGGCATTTTATTCTTTTTGATGTGACAGTAAATGGGATTGTTTCCTTCATTTCTCTTTCTGATTTTTTGTTGTTAGTGTATAGGAATGCAGGAGATTTCTGTGCATTAATTGTGTATTGTGCCACTTTACCAAATTCATTGATGAGCTCTAGTAGTTTTCTGGTGGCATCTTTAGGATTTTCTATATATAGTATCATGTCATCTGCAAACAGTGACAATTTTACTTCTGTTTTTTCTAATTTGGATTCTTTTATTTCTTTATCTTTGATAGCCATGGCTAGGACTTCCAAAACTATGTTGAATAAAAGTGGAGGAATTGGAATCCTTATCTTGTTCCTGATCTTAGAGGAAATGCTTTCAGCTTTTCACCATTGAGAAGGATGTTTGCTGTGGGACTTGTTGTATATGACCTTTATTATGTTGAGGTAGGTTCCCTCCAAGCCCATTTTATGGGGAGTTTTTATCATAAATGGATGTGACTATTGTCAGAAAATTTTTATGCATTTATTGAGATGATCATATAGTTTTTATTCTTCAATTTGTTAATGTGATTGGCAGGTACTGAAAAATCCTTGCATCCCTGGGATAAATCCCACTTGGTAATGGTGTATGATCCTTTTAAGGTATTGTTGGATTCAGATTGCTAGTATTTGGTTGAGGATTTTTGCGTCTATGTTCATCAGTGATATTGGCGTCTAATTTCCTTTTTTTGTGGTGTCTTTTTCTGGTTTTGATATCAGGGTGATGGTGACCTCATACAATGTGTTTGAGAGTTTTCCTTCCTCTGAAATTTTTTTTGGAAGAGTTTGAGAAGTGTAGGTGTTAGCTCTTCTCTAACTATTTGATAGAGTTCACTTGTGAAGCCATTTGGTCCCGGACTTTTGTTTGTTGGCATTTTTTTTTTTTAACACAGTTTCAACTTCAGTACTTGTGATTGGTCTGTTTATATTTTCTATTTCTTCCTCGTTCAGTCTTGGAAGGTTTTAGCTTTCTAGGAATTTGTCCATTTCTTCTAGATTGTCCATTTTATTGGCATATAGTTGCTTGTAGTAGTCTCTTATGATGCTTTGTATTTCTGTGATATCCATTGTAATTTCTTCTTTTTCATTTCAAATTTTATTGATTTGAGTCCTCTCCCTTTTTTTCTTGATGAGTCTGGCTATAGGATTATCAATTTTGTTTATCTTCTCAAAGAACCAGCTTTTAGTTTCATTGATCTTTCCTATTGTTTTCTTCATCTCTATTTCATTTATTTCTGCTCTGATATTTATGCTTTCTTTCCTTCTACTAGTTTTTGTTTCTTCTTCTTTCTCTAGTTGCTTTAGGTGTACAGTTAGGTTGTTTATTTGAGATTTTCCTTGTTTCCTGAGGTAAGATTGTATTGCTATAAACTTCCCTCTTAGAACTGCTTTTGTTGCATTGCATACGTTTTGGACCATCGTGTTTTCATTGTCATTTGTCTCAGGTATTTTTTGATTTCCACTCTGATTTCTTCAGTGATCTATTGGTTGTTTAGTAACACATTGTTTAGCCTCCATGTGTTTGTGTTTTATACGTTTTTTCCCCTGTAATTGATTTCAAATCTCATAGCATTGTGGTTGGAAAAGATGCTTGATAAGTTTTCAATTTTCTTAAATTTACTGAGGCTTGAATTTTTGTCCCAACATGTGGTCTATCCTGGAGGATGTTCCATGTGTACCTGAGAAGAATGTGTATTCTGCTGCTTTCAGATGGAATACCCTATAAATATCAATTCAGTCTATTTGGTCTAATGTGTCATTTAAAGCTTTTGTTTCCTTCTTAATTTTCTGTCTGGATGATCTGTCCACTGGTGTAACTGGGGTGTTAAAGTTCTCCACTATTATTGTGTTACTGTTGATTTCCCCTTTTATAACTGTTAGTATTTGCCTTATATATTGATGTGCTCCTATATTGCGTGTGTATATATTTACAATTGTTGTATCTTCTTCTTGGGTTGATTCCTTGATCACTATTTAGTGTCCTTCTTTGCCTTTTTTTAAAGTTTATTTTGTTTGATGTGAGTGTTGCTACTCCAGCTTTCTTTTGATTTCCATTTGCATGGAATATTTTTCTCCATCCCCTCACTTTTAGTCTGTATGTGTCCCTAGGTCTGAAGTGGGTCTCTTGTAGACAGCTTATCCAGAGGCCTTGTTTTTGTATCCACTCAGCCAGTTTATGTCCTTGGTTGGAGCATTTAATCCATTCACATTTAATGTAATTATCGATATGTATGTCCCTATTACCATTTTCTTAATTATTTTAAGTTTGTTTTTGAAGATATGTTTTCTTCCCTTCCTCTTTTGTTCTCTTACCTTGTGGTTTGATAACAATCTTTAATGTTGTGTTTGGGTTGCTTTTTCTTTTTTGTGTGTGTATCTACTGTAGTTTTGGGGTTTGCTCTTCCCATGAGGTTTTGATATAGCAGTCTATATATGTACAAGGTTGTTTTAAGTTGCTGGTCCCTTTTCCACCTAGAGAAGTTCCTTTAGCATTTGTTGTAAAGCTGATTTGGTGGTGTTGAATTCTTTTAGCTTTTGCTTGTCTGTAAAGTTTTTGATTTCTCTGTCAAATCTGAGTGAGAGCCTTACTGGATAGAGTATTTTTGGTTATAGGTTTTTCCCTTTTATTACTTGAAATATGTTGTGCCATTCCCTTCTGGCCTGCAGAGTTTCTGCTGAAAAATCAGCTGATAACCTTATGGGGATTCCCTTGTATGTTATTTGTTGCTTTTCCCTTGTTGCTTTTAATGTTTTTTCTTTGTCTTTAATTTTTGTCAGTTTAATACTTGTCTCAGAGTGTTCCTCCTTGGGTTTAATCTTGCATGGGAATTTCTGCACTTTTTGGACCTGGGAGACTATTTTCTCTCCCATGTTAGGGAAGTTTTTGACTATAAGCTCTTCAAATATTTTCTCAGACCGTTTCTCTTTCTCTTCTTCTGGGACCCTTATAATTCAAATGTTAGTGCATTTAGCATTGCCCCAGAAGTCTCTGAGGCTGTCCTCATTTGTTTTCATTATTTTTTCTTTATTCTCTTCTGTGGCAGTGATTTCCACCACTCTGATTTCCCGATCACTTATTCATTTTTCTGCCTCAGTTATTCTATTGACTCCTTCTAGTGTATTTTTCATTCCAGTTATTGTACTGTTCATCTCCGTTCTTTCAATCTTCTAGCTCCTTGTTAAACATTTCTTGTATCTTCTCGATCTATGCCTCCAATCTTTTGCAAGATTTTGGATAAACTTTACTATGATTACTATGAATTCTTTTTCAGGTAGTTTGCCTATCTCCTCTTCATTTAGTTGTTCTTGTGGGTTTTTATCTTGTTTCTTCATTTGCAGCATATTTCTCTGTCATCTCACTTTGTCTAACTTTCTGTGTTTGTGGTCTCCTTTCCTCAGGCTGTAGGATCATAGTTCTTTTTGTTTCTGGTGTCTGTCCCTGGTTAGTGAGGTTGGTCCAGGGGCTTGTACAGGCTTCCTGATGGGAGGGGCTGGTTCCTGCCCTCTGGTGGGTGGAGCTGGGTCTTGTCCCTCTAGTGGACAAAGCCTTGTCAAGGGGTTTGTTTTGAGGTGGCTGTGAACTCATTATGACTTTAGGCAGCCTGTCTGCTGATGGGTGGAGCTGTGTTCCTATCTTGGTTGTGTGGCCTGAGGCCTTCCAGCACTGGAGCCTGCAGGTTGTTGAGTGGGAATGGGTCTTGGTGCTGAAATGTGGACCTCTAGGAGAGCTCACACAGATCAATATTCCCTGGGGCTTCTGCTACCAGTGTCTTTGTCCCCACAGTGAGCTACAGTCGACTTTTGCCTCCCTAGGAGATCCTCCATGACCCCTAGGTATGTGTAGTCCTGGTTCCTATGGAGATACTGCTTTGTGTTGGGTCCCAGTTCATGTGAGACCTTGTGTGTGCCCTCCAAGAATGGAGTCTTTATTTCCCCCACCCCTGTGGAGCTCCTGCACTCAAGCCCTGCTGGCCTTCAAGGCTAAATGCTCTTGGGGTTCTTCCTCCTGATGCCAGACCCTCAGACTGTCTTGGAGTGCTACTTTTATGTGGGAAAGTCCCTGTGTAGCCTGAGTAGTTTAATATTTTTTGGTACAAGGGCTGTTTTTAGTATAAATCTCACCACCTCTTTCCTCAGCGTATGCTGGTCATTATCTCCATGATAGAAGGTGTGACTGATGGTGTGGTGATCAGAGCCTGCACTGGATATTGAGCAGGGCCTCCCCTTTACTCTGTGGTTGTCACTGCCCTGTCATATTTGGGGTCTGCTCCCTAGTTGTTGGAGTAGAGGACCCCAGATATGTTTCTTAGCTGTGTATCTGATCTGCAGTGCAAGGTAGATGGGATTGAAGCACTCCCACTTGGAGGGAAGCCACTGACTATTCCTCCTCTGGATCTGTTCACCTGTGGTGTGTCCTGTTGTGTCACCTTTCACCCATTGTGTGAGCTCTCAGGTTACACTGTTCTTGGCACTGTTCTAAGTCCCACCTTAACTGTGGGTATGCTGGCAATTGGCCCTGGTGTGTCTCAGACATTGTTTTCACCAGGCCATCAGCATAGATGCACTGAAGTCAGGTCCTAGGATTGCAGTAATCATGGATCTGGACCTGCTGTGGTCACTACTGGGGCAGCTGAGACTCTGGCTTGGCCCAACCCCCACATGTATGTGCCCACAAAGTCTACAACTGCTAAAACTAGACCTGTCTTGGCTGCTGGAGCACTCGTTGTCTGTTCAGATGTTCTGTAGGCACTGAGTTTACAAAGCTGGTCACAGGGATGTCAGTTCTCAGTTTGCACAGCAATGAGGAAAGATTTTAGCTTTTCTTCCTTAGTTGCATGGCCCCTGGGTCTCAACTGTGGTTTCAGTCTCACCTCTACATGTGTGCCATCCACAGAAGTATGATCCTGAGGCTGCCCAGGAGCACATGAGTCCACCCCAGTGTGGAAGCAGCATCAGCTGGGGTTGTGTGAGCCCCAGTGGGTATGTGTCACGCAGGGAAGCTGGCAGCCATGGGCGTGAGAGAGCCAGTCCCAGTGAGAGCCCTTCCTAGTGCCTGGGGAGGCAGGGGTCATCATGTGGGGAGAGAGGCTGCCATAGTGGCTCCACCCATTCTGCATGATTCAACAGTTGTGCTTTACTTCTATGGCAGTCTGGGCTTCCTCTAGGAGCATTCCTGCTTGCGAATTTTCTCACTCCCATCCCCTCAGGCTTTCTCCTCACATCCAATAGCAGTCCTCTCCACTCGTTTGCTCTCCAAACACCATGTTCAAGCACCCAGCTCTTGTTCACACTGGCAGACAAATGTCTCAGGCTGGGACCTGCAGGGCTGTAACACAGACCATCTTTGTAGGTCTCAATCTGCCTTGTCTGCCACAGACCAGTTGCTGTGTTCTCCTCTGATAGCCCCCAAAGGTCCCCTTCTGTCCCAACTGATCTATCTGCCGGTGAGGGGTCTTCCCAGATGTAGGAACCTCTCTTCTCCTTCAGCTGCCCACCAGGGGCACAGGTCCCATCCCGCTTCTTCTCTTCTTCCTTTTCCCTTCTTCTTTCTTTCATCCTACCTGGTTACACAGGGATCTTCCTTGTCCTTTTAGGTGTCCAAGGTCCTCTGTTAGTGTTCAGCTGGTACTCTGTGAGAATTGTTCCATTTGTGAATGTATTCTTGGTGCATTTGTGGGGAGAGATGAACTCCATGTCCTCCTACTCCTCTGCCATCTTGACTCCTTTTTCTTTTTCATCATACTTTTCAAGTGTCTTCTCTGTGCTTAGGCATGTAAGTGACCAGGTGTATAACTCATGACCCTTAAGAATGGCCAATATCTTTTTTTTGGTGCTTCACATATCATTTGTTTCACAGGCCAGGTAGGCCACCTCCAATAGGTCAGAAGTGTGAAACATATTAAGTTGCATCTGAGCTCAGTAAGCAAATGCAGAGATTGATTGCTCATGTCTTCTATGGGTGGAGGTGTGGTCACTCACTGCACACTTGTAATTTGTGCTACAGACAGAGGTGGCACACTGTGGGCAGCATCTGATACACAATAGTGGTATGTTTAGCTAGGATACTATTAGCCCACAATGTGCATGTGTTTAAAAAAGGTATTGTCGGGCTTCCCTGGTGGCGCAGTGGTTGGGAGTCCACCTGCCAATGCAGGGGACACTGGTTCGTGCCCCAGTCTGGGAAGATCCCACATGCCGCGGAGTGGCTAGGCCCGTGAGCCATGGCCGCTGGGCTTGTGCGTCTGGAGCCTGTGCTCCGCAACGTGAGAGGCCCGCGTACCGCAAAAAATAATAATAATAAATAAAATAAAATAAAAAAGGTATTGTCAGCACTTAAACCTCATAGGTTTACATTTTAAAAACCTAGATTCCTGGCTTCTTGCCAAATTTCTATTGAAATTTAGAAGATCTGGTGTGATTGAGCCTATATGGCCTGGTGAGAGAAGTTGCAGAAGTTAAGGAGCACCTGTGCTCATGTGCTTCCCAATTCACCTCAGTGCTCTCTGCTCCATATCACTTTCTCAAATCTGTACCTGCTGATCCCCTGTGAGCATTTGAGTTTGTGAATACAGGTCCATGCTCATGAAAAGGCTATTTCTAGTGTGTTCTCTCTCTTCCCCAAAACAGCAATGCAACCCAGCTAAGATGGCACTGACCTTGGAAACAGAAGGTTTGTTTTCACATTTAAGGGCTGGTGTGGCTTTCAGAAAGTCACTTTAAACTCTCAATTCCTCAGTTGCCTTAATTATAAAATGAAGAGAGTCAACTCTTAGATAGTTATTTGGCAATCAAATGAGATGGTGTATTTGAAAGTTGTAAGTGTTATGTTTAAGATCACAGATTAACAATGGTAACATTAAAAGCCACAACAACCTATTATTTTTACACAATAAAAATATTGAAGAAAATTTAAATTGTTTTCATAATGAAGAAAATTGCCTTCAATCAGAGGACAATTTTTTAAAAAATTCATTTTGGCCCCAAGAATGGAAGGAAGATAGGAAGTGAGAAGAAAGTAAAAAGTTTATTAAGGAAATTGTGATTTTTGTTTTTGTTTTTTGCAACAGCAACAGAGTGGGGGGTTTGACCCTTTCCTATTAACAAGCAAAATAAGTTATTGAGCAGGGACAACTGACATGGGAGCCTGATATAGACTTTTGCCACTGCAGTGTGTTTACAGCATTCTGGTTGTCAACCTGTCAACCTGACAATCTTTGGTTACTGGCAACTTATTATTCAAGCAAATAAATGAGAGTGTGTGTAATCTCAGAATATGTATAAAATTCCATGGATCCTAAAAGAAATTCGACTCTGGGTGAGTGAGAATGTCAGCATTCAAAGAAATGGATGACAGTGTTGCTGGTTTTGTTTCATCTATTAGAACAAATGATATAAAATTGTCATTTCTGTAAGTAAAAGATGACAGAATATTGGCAATAGCATATGATTCCAACTTGTTTTAGTCTGTTTAGGTTGCTACAATAGAATATGACAAACTGTGTGTCTTTTAAACAATATCTATTTATCTTTTACAGTTCTAGAGCCTGGCCAATTTATTGGCTAGTGAGAACCCACTTCCTGTTTCGTAGTGGTCATCTTCTTGCTATTCCCTCACATGGTGGAAGGGGGTAAGGGATCCCTCTGGGGCCTTTTTCACAAGGGCACTAATCCCATTTATGAGGAGTCCACCTTCATGGCCTAATCATTTCCCAAAGGTCACCACTTCCTAATACCATCATACTGGGAGTTAGGATTCCAACTTATGAATTTGGGGGAACACAAACATTTAGTCTATAGCACAATGAATATTAAAACAAAAACTATTAATTTTGTATCCTGCAACTTTACTGAATTTATTGATGAACTCTGGTAGTTTTCTGGTGGCATCTTTAAGATTTTCTATGTATAGTGTCATGCCACTTACAAACAGTGACAGTTTTACTTCTTCCTTTCCAACTTGGATTTGTGTTATTTATTTTCCTTGTCTGATGCTGTGGCTAGGACTTCCAATACTATGTTGAATAAAAGTGATGAGAGTGGGCATCCTTGTCTTGTTCCTGATCTTAGAGGAAATGTTTTCAGCTTTTCACCATTGAGTATTATGTGGGTTTGTCATATATGGCCTTTATTATGTTGAGATATGTTCCCAATATGTTCATTTTCTGGAGAGTTTTTTTTAAATACCATAAATGGATATTGAATTTTGTCAAAAGCTTTTTTTGCATCTATTGAGATGATCCTATCGTTTTTATTCTTCAATTTGTTAATGTGGTGTATCACACTGATTGATTTGCAGATATTGAAAAATCTTTGCATCCCTGGGATAAATCTCACTTGATCATGGTGTATGATTCTTTTAATGTATTTTTGGAGTCAGTTTGCTAGTACTTTGTTGATAATTTTTGTATCTATGTTCATTAATAATATTGGCCTGTGATTTTCTCTCATTCTTTCCTTTTGTTTTTTGGTATCTTTGTCTAGTTTTGGTATCAGGGTGGTGGTGTCTTCATAGAACGGGTTTGGGAGTGTTCCTTCCTCTGAAATTTTTTGGAATAGTTTGAGAAGGGTAGGTGTTAACTCTTCTCTAAATGTTTGGTAGAATTCACCTGTGAAACTATCTGGTCCTGGACATTTGTTTGTTAGTTTTTAAATTACTTATTCAATTTTATTATGGTAATTAGTCTGTTAATTTCTATTTTTTCCTGGTTCAGTCTTGGGAGATTTCTAAGAATTTGTCCATTTCTTCTAGGTTGTCCATTTTATTGACATATAATTGTGCAATTCCACTCCTGGGTGTATGTTCAAAAAAACCAAAAATAATAATTTGAAAAGATACATGTATCTCAATGTTCATAGCAGCATTTACAGTTGCCAAGATATGGAAGCAACCTAAGTGTCCATCAACAGATGAATGGATGAAGAAGATGTGAGATGCACATTGGAATACTACTCAGCCATAAACAATGGAATTTTGCCATTTGTAACAACATGGGTGGATTTGGAGAGTATTATGCCAAATGAAATAAGTCAGACAGAGGAAGACAAATACTGTATGACATCACTTATATGTGGAATCCAAAAAATAAAACAAACTAGTGAATATATAAAAAAGAAGCCAACTCACAGATATAGAGCACAAACTAGTGGTTAGCAGTGGTTAGCATTGGGGATTCACTTATATGTGGAATCCAAAAAATAAAACAAACTAGTGAATATATAAAAAAGAAGCCAACTCACAGATATAGAGCACAAACTAGCGGTTAGCAGTGGGGAGAAAGAAGCGGGGAGGGACAATATAAGGGTAGGAGATTAGGAGGTACAAAGTATTATATATAAAATAAAGTACAAAGACATATTGTACCACACAGGGAATATAGACAATATTTTATAATAACTATAAATGGAGTATAAACTTAAAAATTGTGAATCACTATATTGTGCACCTGCAACTTATATAATATTGTACATCAACTATACTTCAATAAAGATTTAATTAATTAATTTACTATTAAAAAAATAACTAAAATAACTAAGAGCTGACTTTGCCCTATTGGACTAGGGTGACATGTGAAGAAACAAGGCTGAATCAGATCTGGACTCTTCCCTCCAGAAACAGCCCTGTTTATGGCCAACCAGGAGAAGGCCCATGGCCGAGCTCAGCAATTAGTGACAGAGAAGCTAATCTTGTCTGGGGCAATCTGGGAGAGCCTGCTGGAGAGAGTGAACTGTGAACTGGTTCTTGAAAGAAGAGCAAGAGTGTGGAGTAGGGCTGGGTGATGGTGGTGATGGAAAACATGAGTTTCTCGTTTAAATCCTGTTATTAGCTCATAAAAAGACTTATTTCTAGCAACTGGCACGGCAATACCTAAGCCCACAGAGTCTGGGAACATCTGGAAGAAAAGAAAGATGGTTTCAACCAACTCTCCCAGATCCTAAGTCTGTAGAAGAGCATCTGTATGTTAGTCAACATATGAATATTAATATTAAAGTAAAAATTAAGGTCAAATATAGTGACCAGGAAAGGGGTGCAGATTTATTGAGAAATAACTCAGTCCCTGCATTGGTCACAGAAATGTGTACAGAGCACATAGTACAAACACATTCACATTTCTATTTGCTCCCCTTCCCCCCCCCAAGATTTAATCTTTCAGCACTGACAGCATAGACAGGAACTTAGATTTATTTTTATCTTATAGTCTGAGATGTGGGTACAACTTAACTTTTTCATTCTGACTTAAATAAAAATAACTCATGTGCATTTCCATCTCAGCAGCCAGGATCACTCTGATAGTATCTTCATTTTTTTTTGGTACCATTTTCCACTGGGTGTTGTTGCCAGAACTCTAACAAGAATAGTAATTTGTTATATCATGAAAAAATGTATATAAATCCTTAGGGGCTTGTCATATTAGAAAGAATTTAACTTCACGGTATGAGCAAAACTTTGTAGAATCAATGATAATAGTAAATAAGAAATAGCAGGTGGTTTAAATTGATATTGACATTGTACAATGCCAGCTATCTCTACCCCATTACACCTGCCCTAACCCTGGAGGGATGCCTAGGATCACTTATACTGTGTCAAGAGAAGAGAGTTTGAAGAGCATCAGTTTTGAATATGTTATATTTTAGTTCTTTTGTGCACCTAAGGGGGACGCTATAATTCATATTTTAACTTCAAGTCTCTTAAAGATGTAGAGATTGTCACTGCTTGAAAACAGATGGGAATTTCAGACAAAGCTAGGTATCCTTGAAAATGTGCTTAGTGTCAGTCAGAATAAATCTGTGGTTGGAATTCTAGGCAGATTGACTTTTTCTTTAAAAGATTAAAATTTCCAGGTGGAAAGAAAGAATGATGGTGTAAAGGACCTGATGAAGGATTCCCCTGCTATTTCTAGAAAGGAAAGTATATTTCTAGTAATTAAGAATTTCTGAAATGAAATCCCTGCCCAGACCTGCATGGGAGGATGTTGAATAGGGATTTCTGGAACCTCTAGGGCTGGCTATGAAACTGGTGTGAAATGCACAAATCCAGCATGGTGAGGTGTGGCTGTGAGCCAGTGTTTCTGCTTTCACATGTTTAATTGAGGAGTAAACTGACAGAGGGGCAAAAGTTTAGCTTGGTCATTTGGAAGTTAGAAAGTATGTTCTTTATTATTTTTTCTTGGAGTATAATTGCTTTATAATGTTGTGTTATATTCTGCTGTACAACGAAATGAGTGTGCTATGTGTATACATATATACCCTCCCTCTTGAACCTCCCTCCTACCCAACCCTTGCCACCCATCTAGGTCATCAGAAAGCACCGTGCTGAGCTCCTTGTGCTATACCGCAGGTTCCCACTAGCTATTTATTTTACATACGGTAGTGTATATACGTTAATCCTAATTTCCCAATTGATCCCACGCTCTCCTTCCCCCTACTGTGCCCACACATCCATTATCTACATCTATGTCTCTATTCCTGCCCTGGAACTAGGTTCATCTGTAACATTTTTCTACATTCCACATACATGTGTTAATATTTGATTTTTTTTTCTATTTCTGACTTATTTCCCTTGGTTTATTTTTCTTATGTCAATGTTACTCTCTCACTTCGTCCTAGCTTACGCTTCCCCTTCCCTGTGTCCTCTCTACGTCTGCATCTTTATTCCTGTCCTGCCCCTAGGTTCATTAGAACCATTTTTTTAGATTTCATATTATGTGTTAGCATACAGTATTTGTTTTTCTCTTTCTGACTTACTTCACTCTGTATGACAGACTCTAGGTCCATCCACCTCACTACAAATAACTCATTTTCGTTTCTTTTTATGGCTGAATAATATTCCATTGTACATATGTACCAAATTTTCTTTATCCATTCATTTGTCAATGGACACTTAGGTTGCTTGCATGTCCTGGCTATTGTAAATAGTGCTGCAATGAACATTGTGGTACATGACTGTTTTTGAATTATGGTTTTCTCAGGGTATATGCCCAGTAGTGGGATTTCTGGGTCACATGGTAGTTCTATTTTTTGTTCTTTAAGGAACCTCCATACTGTTCTCCATAGTTGCTGTATCAATTTAAAACCCCACCAACAGTGCAAGAGTGTCCCCTTTTTGCCACACCCTCTCCAGCATTTATTGTTTGTAGATTTTTTGATGATGGCCATTCTGACTGGTGTGAGGTGATACCTCACTGGAGTTTTGATTTGCGTTTCTCTAATAATTAGTGATGTTGAGCACCTTTTCATGTGCCTCTTGGCCATCTGTATGTCCTCTTTGGGGAAATGTCTATTTATGTCTTCTGCCCATGTTTTGATTGGTTTTTTTTCTTTTTTTGTTATTGAGCTGCATGAGCTGTTTATATATTTTGGAGATTAATCCTTTGTCCATTGCTTCATTTGCAAATACTTCCTCCCATTCTGAGGGTTGTCTTTTCATCTTGTTTATGGTTTCCTTTGTTGTGCAAAACCTTTTAAGTTTAATTAGGTCCCATGTGTTTATTTTTGTTTTTATTTTCATTATTCTAGGAAGTGGGTCAAAAAAGACCTTGCTGTGATTTATGTCAAAGAGTGTTTTTCCTATGTTTTCCTCTAACAGTTTTATAGTGTCTGGTCTTACTTTTAGGTCTTTAATCCATTTTGTGTTTATTTTTCTGAATGGTGTTAAGTAGTGTTCTAATTTCATTCTTCTACATGTACCTGTCCAGTTTTCTCAGCACCAGCTATTGAAGAGACTGTCTTTCCTACATTGTATGTTCTTGCCTCCTTTGTCATAGATTAGGTGACCATAGGTGTGTGGGTTTATCTCTGTGCTTTCTATCCTGTACCATTGATCTATATTTTTGTTTTTGTGCAAATGCCATACTGTCTTGATTACTGCAGCTTTGTAGTATAGTATGAAGTCAGGAAGACTGATTCCTCCAGCTCAGTTTTTCTTTCTCAAGAATGCTTTAGTTTTTCAGGGTCTTTTGTGTTTCCATACAAATTGTAAAATCTTTTGTTCAAATTCTGTGAAAAAAATATCATTGGTAATTTGATAGGGATTGCATTGAATCTATAGATTGCTTTGGGTAATATAGTCATTTTGACAATATTGATTCTTCCAATCCAAGAACATGGTATATCTCTGTTTGTGTCACCTTTGATTTCTTTCATCAGTGTTTTACAGTTTTCTGAGAACAGATATTTTGCCTTCTTAGGTAGGTTTATTCTTAGGTATTTTATTCTTTTTGTTGTGATGGTAAAGGGGATTGTTTCCTTAATCTCTCTTTCTGATCTTTAGTTGTTAGTGTATAGGAATGCAAGAGATTTCTGTGCATTAACTGTGTATTGTGCCACTTTACCAAATTCATTGATGAACTCTAGTAGTTATCTGGTGACATCTTTAAGATTTTCTATGTATAGTGTCATGTCATCTGCAAACCATGACAGTTTTACTTCTTCTTTTCCAATTTGGATTTTTTATTCCTTTTTCTTCTCTGATTTCCATGCCTAGGAATTCCAAAACTATGCTGAATAACAGTGGCGAGGCTGGACACCCCTGTCTTGTTCCTGATCTTAGAGGATACACTTTTAGGTTTTCACCTTTGAGAATGAGTTTGCTGTGGGTTTATCTTATTTGACCTTTATTATGCTGAGCTAAGTTCCCTCTGAGCCCACTCTGGAAAGTTTTTATCATAAATGGGTGTTGAATTTTGTCAAAAGTTTTTCTGCATCTACTGAGATGATCATATGGTTTTTATTCTTTAATTTTTTAATATAGTGTATCACATTGATTGATTTGCATATATTGAAGAATCCTTGCTTCCCTGGGATAAATCCCACTTTATAATGATGTATGATCCTTTTAATGTGTTGTTGGATTCTGTTTGCTAGTATTTTGTTGAGGATTTTTGCATCTATCTTCCTCAGTGATATTGGTCTGTAACTTCTTTTTTGTGATCTCTTTGTCTGGTTAGGTATAACAGTGATGGTGGCTTTGTAGAATGAGTATGGGAGTTTTCCTCCTTCTGCAATGTTTTGGAAGAATTTGAGAAGGATGGGTGTTAGTTCTCCTCTAAATGTTTGATAGAATTCACTTGTGAAGGTATCTGGTCCTAGACATTTTTTTGTTGGAAGATTTTAAATTATAGTTTCAATTTCATTACTTGTTATTTGTCTGTTTCTATTTTCTAATTCTTCCTGGTTCAGTCTTGGAAAGTTTTATCTTGCCAAGAGTTTGTCCATTTCTTCCAGGTTGCCCATTTTATTGTCATATAGTTGCTTGTAGTAGTCTCTTATGATCCTTTATATTTCTGTGGTGTCAGTTGTAATTTCTCTTTTTTCATTTCTAATTTTATTGATTTGAGTCTTAACCTTTTTCCTTGATGATTCTGGCTAAAGGTTTATCAATTTTATTTATCTTCTCAAAGAATCAGCTTTTTTTTTGATCTTTGCTATTATTTTCTTCATTTCTATTTCATTTATTTCAGTTCTAATCTTTATGATTTCTTTCCTTCTACCAACTTTGGGTTTTGTTTGTTCTTCTTTCTCTAGTTCCTTCAGGTGTAATGTTAGATTGTTTATTTTAGATTCTTCTTGTTTCTTGAGGCAGGCTTGTATTGCTATAAACTTCCCTCTTAGAACTGCTTTTGCTACATCCCATAGGTTTTGTATCATCGTGTTTTCTTTGTAATTTGTCTCTAGGTATTTTTTTATTTCACCTTTGGTTTCTTCAGTGATCTTTTGGTTATTTAATAACATATTGTTTAGCCCCCATGTGTTTGTGTTTTATACTTTTTTTCCCCTGTAATTGATTTCTAATCTCATAACGTTGTGGTTGGAAAAGATGCTTGATATGATTTCAATTTTCTTAAATGTACCAAGGCTTGATTTTTAACCCAAGATGTGATCTATCCTGGAGAATGTTCTGTGCACACTTCAGAAGAAAGTGTAATCTGCTGGTTTTGGATGGAACGTCCTATAAATATCAATTAAATCTATCTGGTCTATTATGTCATTTAAAGCTTGTGTTTCCTTATTAATTTTCTGTTTGGATGATCTGTCCATTGGTTTAGGTGAGGAGTTAAAGTCTCCCACTATTATTGTGTTACTGTCGATTTCCCCTTTTTTAGCTGTTAGCAGTTGCCTTATGTATTGAGGTGCTCCTATGTTGGGTGCATATATATTTATAATTGTTATGTCTTCTTCTTGGATTGATCCCTTGTTCATTATGTAGTGTCGTTCCTTGTCTCTTGTAACAGTCTTTATTTTAAAGTCTATTTTATCTGGTGTTAGTATTGCTACTCCAGCTTTCATTTGATTTCCATTTGCATGGAATATCTTTTTCCATCCCCTCACTTTCAGTCTGTATGTGTCCCTAGGTCTGAAGTGGGTCTCTTGTAGACAACATATATGGGTCTTGTTTTTGTATCCATTCAGCGAGCCTGTGTCTTTTGGTTGGAGCATTTAATCCATTCACATTTAAGGTAATTATCGATATGTATGTTCCTATGACCATTTTCTTAATTGTTTTGGGTTTCTTTTTGTAGGTCCTTTTCTTCTCTTGTGTTTCCCACTTAGAGAAGTTCTTTTAGCATTTGTTGTAGATCTGGTTTGATGGTGTTGAATCCTCTTAGCTTTTGCTTGTCTGTAAAGCTTTTTTTTCTCCATTGAATCTGAATGAGATTCTTGCTGGGTAGAGTAATCTTGGCTGCAGATTTTTCCCTTTCATCACTTTAAATATATCCTGTATTCCCTTCTGGTCTGAAAATTTTCTGCTGAAAAATCAGCTAATAATGTTATGGGGATTCCCTTATATGTTATTTGTTTCCTTGTTGCTTTTAATATTTTTCTTCGTATTTAATTTTTGTTAGTTTTATTAATACATGTCTTATTGTGTTTCTCCTTGAGTTTATCCTCTGTGTGACTCTCTTCATTTTCTGTACTTCAGTGACTATTTCCTTTCCCATGTTAGGGAACTTTCCTACTATAATCTCTTCAAATCTTTTCTCAGGCCATTTCTCTTTCTCTTCTTCTTCTGGGACCCCTTCAATTCGAATGTTGGTGTGTTTAATATTGTTCCACAAGTCTCTGAGACTGTCCTCAATACTTTTCATTGTTTTTTTTTTATTCTGCTTCTCAGCAGTTATTTTCACCATCCTATCTTCCAGTTCACTTATTCATTCTTCTGCTTCAGTTATTCTGCTATTGATTCCTTCTTGTGTATTTTTTCATTTCAGTTATGTTTTTGTTCATCACTCTTTGTTCTGTAGTTCTTTTAGGTTCTTGTTAAGTATCTCTTGTATTTTCTCAATCCATACCTACATTCCATTTCCGAGATTCTGGATCATCTTTACTATCATTACTCTGAATTCTTTTTCAGGTAGGTTGCCTATTTCCTCTTGATTTATTTGGTCTTGTAGGTTTTTTATCTTACTCCTTCATCTGTAACATATTTTTTTGTCATCTCATTTTTTTATTGTGTGGGGCTGTTTTCCCATCTTACTGGTTATTTGACCTGAGGTGTCCAGCAGTGGAGTTTGCAGGTAAGTATGTAGAGCAAGGTCTTGGTGCTGAAATGAGAACCTCTGTAAGACCTCACTCTGATTAATATTCCCTGGGGTCTGAGATTCTCTGTTAGTCCAGTAGTTTGGACTCAGCACTCTCACTATAGGAGCTCAGACCTGACTCCCAGCTTGGGAACCAAGATTCTGCAAACCAAGTGGCACTGAAAAAAAGCAGAACAGTAACAAAGAATAAAAAATAAAATAAAATTAGAAAAATAAAAAATATTATATATTAGAAAAAATAAAACTATTAATGAAAAACAACAAGAAGGCAAAACAGAACCACAACAGCAAAAAAACCACAAGGGGCCAGAAAAGGTCTGGCTGTGGGGGATGGGGCCTAGTTCAGGACCAGCACGTCAGGTAAAGGTCCTGGGTGTGTGGTGGGCATGGGGCTTAGTCTCAGTGTGACCATAGGGGCCCTCGGAGTGTGAAGGTTTAGGCCCAGGACACCATAAGGCTTGCTGGTGACAGTGTGGGCAGGAGAAATGCTGGCTGCATTCCCCTCTGATCCCCTAATTGCCCAAATGTCTCTCACCTTCCATGCTGATCCCCTCACCGTAAGTGGGCCCCTCCAGAGCATGGGAACCCCTCACCTCCCCCTGCTACCCCTTAGGGGCACTGGTCCATCTTACCTCTTCTTTTCCTCCCCTCTTCCCTCCTTCCATGCCCCTAGGACTGCACAGATGGGGCCTCGGAAGTTGGAGGCTCAGTTCTGGGACCCCAACACCCTCCTCAGGGCCTGAGCAGGTGGGGAAACACTGTCCACATTCCCTTCCAATCCTCTGATTCCCCTGAAGGTCTCTCCCTGTCCCTGCTGATCCCCTTGCCGTGAGTGGGCCTCTCCAAGCATGGGAACCCCTCCCCTCCCCCAGCTGCCCCTCAGGGGTGCTGGTCCCATCCTGCCTCCACTTATCCTCCCTCTCTCAGCCCCCCTTCTACCCAGTCACACGGGGGTTCCTTCCATACCCTTAGGTGTCTGAGGTCCCCCAGCAGTTCCAGGTAGGTGCCCTAGTTGTGAGGAGATGCAAACTCTGTGTCCCCCTACTCTGCCATCTTGTAGAAAGTATTTTCATTTCTCTGACGTCCCTCAATCCTGATCTCTTTTGTTGTCTGTTCAGTTGTAAAACAGACCATTCCATATACCAGGAGCTGGAAACAAACCTGTCACATTTAATAGCAGTTTGAAACTAGTGGTGAATTGGAATTGGACTTAAGTGGTCATGTGAATGATCAGCCTGTACAAACAGATCTTTCATGCAAAGTAATGAACTTTCTGCTGGATTTACGAGATGGGGTGAGGCCATTCATCCCCAGACCATGGTATTGCTGCTTGATGGAATACTCATTTCCTATTTGTGTTTCATGTTTTTCTGTAGCAGTTTGTCAGCATCAATTTTACAGGCTCAGGCTCCTTGAGGCATTTAACAAAGGGTTGTGTTCTCTGTGGAAGCTTTTCCTGGAGGCACTGTAATTCAGAAATCATAGACTATTTTCCACCTTTGGATGGGGGGAAATGGACTCCAAGCAACCTGCTACAATGAAATATTATGAGAAAAGCAACCAGTAATATGGACAATTATTTTAAATATTCTAGATACACAGATCATCTAGATTCCTCTTCTTATGAGTTTTTGAAACAAATGTGATGTTTGGTAAATTAACCTTTCTGTTGCATTTTGCTAGAAAATCTGGGGATTACTGCTTGATGCTGACATTCATTAAAATGTCATTGCAGTTAATGGATGCAAATATTAGTACACAATGTTATCCCAGAGGTCTCTTAAACTTTCCTCATTAAAAAAAAATTCTTTCTTCTTTTTGCAGTTCTGATGGAACGATTTCCACTGTTCTTATTCCAGGTCGGTTTTCTCTTCTGTATTATCTAATCTGCTGTTTATTTCCTCTAGAATAAGTTTTACTTAATATATTTTATTCTTTGGTTCTGACTGATTTTTTATTATATTTTAAAGTCTTTGTTGAAATTCTCACCAAGTTCCTCCATTCTTTTCGTGAGTTCGGTGAGCATCCTTATGACCGTTTCTTTGAACTCTTTATCAAGTAAATTACTTATCTCTGTTTATTAGGGGTTTTTTCCCCTGGACTTTTTTTCTTTCATTTGGAATATATTCATCTGTCTCCTTATTTTGTTTGACTTTTGGCTTATGGCCCCTACTTGGAAACACACAGTGCTACACCCAAGGACAACTTAGTGGAGTGACTGGTGCTGGAGTGGTCTTAGCCTGGGGGCAGTGCCTTGGGAACACTGTGCTTGAGACTTCCTTGGTGGAGTGAGGAGCCACATTACTTTTTGAAGATGTGAAGGGAACTGCCTACCCCAGTCTGTGAGTAGTTTAAGACCTACTTGGGAACACCTAGCACCCCTATCTGTCTCCACATATATACCAGAAGTGCTGGATCAGAGTTGTTATTCCAGCTTCATTTCCTAGAAACTGAAATTAATGTTTAAGGGAAACTGCTAGAGAGTCTCAGAGTTGCTGGTGGCCAAGTCAGGGAAAGGAGAGCTAGATGGTGGCAGACTCAAAGAGGATTTTAGAGAAAGGAGAGGAGTCAGACACTTTGGTCCTGATTCAAAGCATCACTGCTGTCTACCCCACCCCACCTTAACCTAGGCCCACACAATGCCAGCCACAAGGAATGATTTAATGCATATACAATAAAATATGAATAAGAAAGTCATTGATTAGCTATTTTCTTGTAAATCTTAACCAGTGTTGTGACAATAATGATAACATTATTATTATTATTTGACATTACTGAGAAACTACTCTGGGCCAGGTCCTAGGCTAAGTACTTTACATGCATTATCAGGCTTAATCCTTATATACACAGTCTATGAAGTCCATGAAGGCATTTTTTCCCTCTACGATGAAACAGACATTAAAAAATTTGAGTCACCACCTGAGGTCATATACATAAGAAACCAGAAGGAACCAGGATTCCAGGGACCATGCATGTTCATAACCATGATGCTCTACTGCAATGTCTTGAAGTTCCTACTGGGGTGGCCTCTGTACAATAATTTCTACTTCTCTGCAATGCAAGCTACATGGGTCATGTTACTGTCGTGTCCCCAGAATTTGGTGCAGTGCCTGGGACATAGTACACATTCATTAATGCCTATTGACTGGATGTTGGAGGAATGCAGACCCCCTGTTGCAAAATGGAAGGCTCCCAGTGGCCATGGCTATGCTGGAAGATCCTGCCCTTTTGCCTTAGCTCAGGGACAGATCTCTTCCTGCAACCCACACTGTTGGTGTCCTTCCCAGAACCTTTTTATCTGGCCAGCGTCTTCCCCATCTTCTGTGGGTGTTGGATGGAAATGGCTCACACTTGCACCTTTTTCAGGAGGATTATTCTCAGCTGACAAGCGCTGTCTTGTCTGGTGATGTCTAGGGGGGTTTATGTGCTGCCACCTCCTAACATGCCTCACAGGAATGGACCTAGCAAACATCTCTAGTGCATTCACACTCTAGAGCACCCCATAGAACCAGGTTAAAGATAGACTTCTCCTAAAAACACATCATTGTTATGCTTCTTCTCCTTCTTTCATTTCCTAACAATCTTTCCTGAGAATATCCCTCAGTAAGTCACTTATACAAGAATTATCATCTTAGTCTTTGCTTTTAGGAAACATGAACTAGGATACCCTAGAATTTAAAATGTGAAAGGAAGATATCTGTGTATTCCCTACTACCTTTCTCTCATATTCATGAAATACTCTAGCATATTTCTAGACATTTTGCTGAGGCCAACTGGGGTGGATTTTGTTGCCAGTAAGCAAAATAAACTTGAAATATGCAAACCCATCTCTCTGTTTTTAATCAGTCAGTAAAGAGATTTAAAATTCAGAGACTGAACAGAGTTCCTATAATACCACCATACATTAAGGTTGTGGGTATCTTGATCTAAGATGGTGAGTTAGATCTGATGATAGTCCTGATAATCTCAAAATATGTCCTTGCTACAGGCTAGGACTTGTGTCTGTCACATCAGAGAAGCTTAATTATCTGAAAGCACCACTCAAAAGAGCCTTTATAAACTTCCTGTGGAAGAAAGATTGCTTCTGCCACCAGCTTTTGTTCTTGCTGACAAGGTTGCATTAGCAGCCTTGGATTCTATCCAAATTCATCAAGATCTTAAAGTAGTTAATGGGATCTTTGTACTAATAAATACAGAGTGTCCAGAATAAGGGAGGAGTAACCCTTTTCCTGTTGCTGTTCAGATACCAGATGAAGTGTTATAGTCAGTTAGGAAAGCATCAATTAAGTTGGTGGTTGACAATCTGGATGGGGAAGGACCAGGAGGAAAAGGGCCTGAAAATCATGCCACCTGAAGAACTAAGGATGCTGTGCCTCTTTTTAAAAATGAGACATCACTGGGACATACCTAGGGCAGTCTTCATGTTTTGGAAAGGCTGCCATGTAGCTGCAGAGGAATAATTAAGAGTGGGTGGAAGCTATGCAGAAATACTTCTTGGACTTAGGTGACTATTTCCTTTCCCCTGTTCAGGAAGTTTTTGACTATAATCTCCTCAAATATTTTCTCAGACCCTTTCTCTTTCTCTTGTTCTTGGACACCTATAATTCAAATGTTAGTGCATTTAACGTCCCAAAGGTCTCTGAGACTGTCCTCATTTCTTCTTATTTTTCTTTATTCTGTTCCATGGCAGTGATTCCCACCATTCTGTCTTCCAGCTCACTTATCTGTTTTTTTTGCCTCAGTTATTCTGCTATTGATTCCTTCTAGAGTATTTTTTTCATTTCAGTTATTGTGTTGTTCATCTCTGTTTGTTCTTTAGTTCTTCTAGATATTTGTTAAACTTGCCTTACATCTTCTCAATCTATGCCTCCATTCTTTTTCTGAGATCTTGGATCATCTTTACTATCATTATGCTGAATTCCATTTCAGATAGATTTCCTATCTCCTCTTCATTTATTTGTTCTTGTAAGTTTTAATCTTGTTCCTTTGTCCACAAGAGATTTCTCTGTCATCTAATTTTGTCTAACTTATTGTGTTTGTGGTCTTTCTGCAGGCTGCTGGATTGTAGCTCCTCTTCCTTCTGCTGTCTGCCCCCTTGTGGTTGAGGTAGATATTGAGCGAGGTCTCCCCTTTGCTCTGTGGTTGTCACCGCCCTGTCAGAGGCGTGGTGTTTTCCCTAGTTGTTGAAGTAGAGGCCTCAAGATTTGTTTCTTAGCTGTGTTTCTGATCTTCCATGTGAATTAGGTGGGATTGGAGCACTCCCACTGGGAGAGAAGGCTCCAAGTATTCCTTCTCTGGGACTGTTCACCTCCGAGTGTGCTCTGTTGTGACCCCTTTTTCCCATTGTGCAGTCTCACAAAGTACACTGTTGCTGACACTGCTCAGTCCCACCTTAACTGTGAGAAGGCAGGCAAATTGTTCTCAGGTGTTGTTTTCACCAGGCCACCAGTGCAGATCCACTGAGGTCAGGTCCCAGGATTGCATTTGTCATGCACGTGGACCTGCTGTGGGAGCAATGGAGGTAGCTCAGACTTTGGACTGTCTCAACCTCCATGTGTACATGCCCACAAAGTCTACAGCTGTTAAAGCCAGACTTGTCTCAGCTACAGGAGTGCTTGTTTTGTCCATTCAGATGTTCCACAGGTTCTGAGTATAGGAAGCTGTCAGCAGAGGTGTAACTCTGTGGTTCATGTAGCTGCTAGGAGAGATTTCAGCTTGTCTTCCTTAGTTGCACGACCTCTGGGGCTCAGCTGTGGTTTCAGCACCTCCTCTGTGTTTGTTCCTCCTACCAGGATCTGTTCCCAAGGATGCCCCAGAGCACACATGCCCACACAGGCAGGCAGGGGTGGAGGCGTCATTAGCCATGACCACTGGGACAGGCATGGCCCAAGGAGTTTGGTGGGGTTGGCACTTGGGCTGCCAGGGCCTGCACAGTTGGAGGAGGCTTTGGCTTGAGGGGTGGGTGAGACTGCTCAGGCAGGCATGCCTACTAGTGCCTGCAGAGGCAGGGGCTGGTGCATGGGGAAGGGGGTTGCAATGGCAACCCTGCCTCTTGCGCACTACTCAAAAATGGCACCTTGCTTCTATGGTGTCCCTGGCTTCTTTTGCAAATTACCCAGTTGTGGAGCTCCTTACTCCCATCCCTTCAGGCTGTCTCTTCACAGCCAACACTGTCCCCTTCCTGGGCCCACTCTCGAAATCCAACATTCCAGCACCCCCACACACACCAGGAGACACACAATTCAAGCTGGGATGCTCAGGGATGCGGCATGGGCCATGCACCTAGGTCTTACTCTGTCCTGCCTTCCACAGACCAGTTGTTTCATTCCACTCCAATCTCTTGAAGCTCCCTATCGCTCCCAGTTGATCTCCCTGCTGTGAGGATGCTTCCCTGCATCCAGGAATCTCTCCTCTCTTTCAGCAACCCCCAGGGGTGCCGCTCCCATGCCATTTCCGATTTTTCTTTCTTTCTTTCATCCTACCCAGTTGTGTGGGGATTTTTCTTGTCCTTTTAGGTGTCCAAGGTCCTCCGCTAGTGTTCAACAGGTGCTCTGTGAGAGCTGTTCCTTTTGTAGATGTATTCTTCATGCGCTTGTGAGGAGAGGTGAACTCCACGACTTCCTATTCTGTCATCTTGACTCCTCCCCCTAGTGTATAATTAACAGTGTTATATTTTCAGGCTTTCAAGGAGGCTGAGGACTAAGAAAGGAATACTGGTCTGGTTGACTGGGGAGTCACTACTAGTGAGTGAACAGCATAGGACTCTCTTAGCTGAAACCTAACAGAAATTAGGAGAGTTAAATCGGGAATGTAATAGCTCTTAAAATCACAAGAAGGACTGATTCAGCAAATCACAAAGAAGGCGAGAGATGTAGATATCCTTGGATAGCTGGAACCGAGAACTCAGGCCACCAAGCCTCTCCATCTTTCACTCTTGCTTCTCTCTGCATATTGGCTCCATTCTTTCAGATTGACTTTTTCACAAGGCCAGAAACCTGATAAAAGCAACTCTACACTAACCCGAACTTTTCCACAATGTAGTATAGGCATCACTTTTCAAGCCCACGTAAATTTCATAGAGAACACACCGGGCCTCGGTGTGCCTTCTTGTGGTAAGGAAACTTTGCTTTTCATTCCTTGGGTGGCACACTGGCTCAGGACTGCCCTACCCCAGAGACTCACAGCGCGCAGCCCGATTGGTTGAGATCAGCCCCCTCGGCGCTTCCAAGGATGAAACCAACTTGGGAAAGAGCCGTTCAAAAGCTGGGGACCATGGTGGCTTTCACTAGTCTTCACAGCCCGAGCAGCCTGAAGGAGAGGAGCTGCTGACGTCAGCTACCAAAGTCTTCTAATCCGAAGAGGAGCCTTTCCTTTAAAGGGGCTTCCAAAGGCCTTGATGCATTTTCGCGGTTATCTAGCGTGGAGGCCTGTCGCCTGGCAGACTCCCCCAATGGCCTGCTTCCCTGGCTGTGATACGGACACGCTGCCTGCTGCAGCCGAAAGGGACAGCTTAGAGTAAAGGTAAAAACCCAGTGTGTAAACGTTCTTGCCTAGCTCTCGCCACAAGCACAAGCATATAGGCCTCTGGTCAAAGGCTTTCGCCACAAGCTGAACACGTTTGGTCTCATCTAGCCTCTGAAGCCCGAGTTTACCCAGCTAAGAATCAAACTTCAGGAAAGGTACTCAGGGTGATGCAGACTGCCAAGTATTTCACCAGGCAGCCCAGATCGAGTACAAATACTTGTGTATTAAACGGGCAGAAGAAATGGTGTCAACAGCACGCCTCCATCTGCCGGGTGACGTACAAATTTTCTCCATGAGATGCAAGCCCTTCCTTCAAGTGTGAAAGGCCTCTACTCCTCTTCGCACTCACAGCACAGAGGTGCCACCAGCTCTGAAAATCTTCCAAAGGCACAGGGTCACACAACGTGTGAACCACCGAGCGGGTGCAGCACACACCTAGGTCTTCTCTGTCGGCCTGAGAACACCCACGGCACAGGGCTTCTTGGGTGCACACACGTGGTGGCAGTCGGTGATGCATTCTGCTACATGAAGCCTTCTAGCGGACACATAGAATGAGCACACGTAGATTAGCCCTACACCTCATCCCTGTTTCTTGAGTGAGTTGTACTGCTACAAGGCAAAACTCCCTGCTGGAGTCTCGGTGTGGCGTAAGTTTCCTCCGGGAAGCGATCGCTGCTAGAGACACTGAGCTGGTATCTAGGACAATGGTCTGTACCTCCACTGTGCTGCTGTTGTCTCCAAGCCGTTTGCGAAGGCTTTTTGGAAGAGGTTGCTCACAGTGTCGTTTCTTTAGAGTAACCCACAGGCATACGAGGATACCAGTCCTGTGAAGTAAAATGCTACCTGCCTCAGCCACTTGGGCGCAGTTTTGTACAGGAAAGGACACTCCGCCTTGAAGGTTGTTCCTTCCAGATTGCCACTTGCACTGGCGATGTCTCCTAAATCTCGCAGGGTTTCCATGCCTTCACAAGGTCCGTATTTCAGGCCTAGAACGGCAGAGCATCCAGCAGCTTTGAAAGAGACCCTCGGCATTCTGGCCTTTGGGCTCCCTCCATGAGGAACCGTCTCCTCAGCACCACACCTCTTTAGTACTTTCATGTCAGAACGTCTGTGGACGAACTCATTCCTCCCCCCACGTAAGAGACACACAGACTTGCCATTAGGGGTGGAAGGCTTCAGAGTCCAGAAGGGAGACTGGCGCTCCCACTCAACATTCCTACACGGAACTGAGCCCAGGTGCATGAGACCGTGAGAGGGGGCAAGACAGGCGTACCAGCGAGCTGTTCACAGCGTACTCTGACGCATCACCCTTCAAGCTCACGTTCATTTCATGGAGAGAACACGAGGCCTTGATGCTCTTTCCTGTGGTAAGTAAACTTTGGTTGCGTCCCCTGGTGGGCACATCGGCTCAGGACTGCCCTGTCCGAAAGGCTCAAGGTGTGGAGCCCGATTGTTGGAGATCAGCCTCACGTGGATCGTTCACGGATGAAACCGGCTCGCAATGGGACAGTTCACAAGCTGGGGACCGTGGTGTCTGTTAGGAGTCGGCACACCAAGAGCCCTCCGAGGCAGAGGAGCTGCTGACGTTTGCCAGCACAGTCTCCAATTCCGAATTGCAACCTTTCCCTGTAAGTGGCTCCCGAAAGCCTCGACGCATTTTCTCAGTTAGCTATAATGGAGGCCAGTCACTTGGCAGACTCCCCCAACGCCCTGCCTCCCAGGCTGCGCTACAGACACGCCGACTGCTTCAGCCGACAGGGACAGCTTAGAGTAAAGGTAAGAATCCTGCGTGTCAAAGTACTTGCATGACGCTGGCCAGAAGCACAAACATTTAGGGCAGGGCATCAAGGCTGTTGGCCGCACGCTGAGCAAGTTTGTTCTCATCTCGCCTCTGAACGCCGAGTTTAAGCAGCTAGGAAGCAAACTTCAGGAAAGGTACTCAGGGTGCCGCCGATTCAAATTTCTTTCACCAGGCAGCCCAAATCGTGTCCGCCTCATTGTATTTTCCATGGGCAGAACAAAATGGTGTCAACCTGCACGCCTCCAGCTGGGGGTGGTGTGGTGTGGGGTGGGGTGGGGTGGGGGTGGGGAGTGGGCGACGTACACTTTCTCCCTGGGAAACAAGCCCATGCCTTCAGTGTGAAAAGCCTCTACGTCTCTCTGCTTTCGCAGCCCAGGGGTAGCCTCAGCTCTGAAAAGCTTCCAGAGGAGGAAGGTCAGAGAACCTTTGAACCACCCAGCAGGTGCAGCACAGAACAAGGACTTCTCTCTTGGCCTGAGAACACCCACTGCCCAGCGCTCCTTTGGTGTACACACGTGGTGGTGGAAGGGTGCTGGATTCAGCTCCGTGAGAACTCCTCCGGGCCACGTAGTGTGGACACAAGTTGATGAGCCCTACCTCTCATGCCAGTTTCCTGTGCAAGTTGGACAAGGCAAACTCCCTGCTTGAATCCCTGGGTGGGTTAAGTACCCTCCAGGGAAGGATCGTTGCTTGGGACACGGGGCTGGAATCAAGGTGAATGCACAGAAAGGTGAGGAACCCAGGCAGGATCAGACTCTCACCACAGGGCCCACATTACCAAGGGGATGGGAACCAGGCAGGAGTGTCCTCACACCAGTGGGGCCACATTCACATCATCGAAAGTTGTGGAACCCAGCACATGTGGCCTCAAACCAGAGGACCCACATCACCAAGGGGCTGGGAGTGAGGCAGGCAGGAGGAGCCTCACAACAGAGGGCTCACGGAATAAAAAGGTGAGGAATCCAGCATTTGGAATCCCCCAGCAGGCGGCACGGAGCACCAAGGCTATGGGATCCAGGCTGCAGTGAACTCACACCAGAGGGCCCCACACCATGAAAGTGTGAGAAAGCCAGCCGTTGAGACTTCAGAGCATAAGGCTCACAACCCCATGGGGATGGGAAACTGGCAGGGGTGTCCTCGCAACACTGGGCACACATCAGGAAACGTGGGGGGAGCCCAGCAGTTAGGGCAACAGTCTTGCCTCTTATGCTGATGCCATTATGATGTGTCTAACTCAGGCCCTGAATTTAGTCCCAAGGCCGTGGCACTGTCCCTAACTGAGGCCTAGATGCTCTTCCTAAATCTGGCCCAGAACTGTCCCTCACTAAAGCCCTAACACTATTCCTAACTCAGGTCCTGTTACGATATCTAACAGAGGCCCAGATGCTAGTCCTAATGCAGGCTCTGACACTGTCTCTAACTAAGGCCCTGCTGCCATCAATGTCTAAAGTCCTGACATTATCCTGAGGTAATATCCTGAACCAAGTCTTACCAAGGTCTTGATATTGTCCTAAAGTATGCCCTGACGCTGTCCCTAAGTGAGGCCCTGAAGCTGTGCCTATCAGAGGCCCTGAGAAGGTCTTTAACGAAGACCCTAATACTGATACTACAGAGGCCATTATACTCCTAAGTCATGCCCTGACACTGTCCCTCACTCAGGCTCTAAAGATAGGCCTCACTTAGGCCCTGCTGCTGCACCTTAGTTAGGCTCTGACGCTGTCCCTACATCAAGCCCTGACACTGTTCTTGATTAAGCCCCTCACACTGGTCCTAACTAAGGCCCTGATGCTTTCAATAACTAAGGTCTTCACGCTATCCCTGGATCATTTACTGACACTATCCCTGGCCTGGAACCTGACTCTGTCCCGAGATAATTTCCTGCATCTTATCCTCACTGAAACTCTTATGCTCTCCCTAACAAAGGCCCAGAGTAGTCCTAACTAAGGCCCTGACACTGTCTCTAACTAAGCCCGGAATCTGTCCCTAATATAGGACTTCCTGCTGGCAACAACAAAATCCGGACACTATCGTGAGTTAATAAACTGACACATTTCTAACCAAGGTCCTATCACTGTCCCTAATAAAGCTCTGTCGCTGTCCCTATGTGAAGCCCTGAGGCTGTACCTAACTCAGAACCTGATCATGTCTTTAACTAAGATCCTATTGCTGACCCAACAGAGGCGCTGATGCCGCTCCTACATCATGCCCTGACAGTGTCCCCAGCTAAGGGCCTGACGCTAGGCCTCACTCAGGCCCTGTGGCGCTCCTTAAGTCAGGCTCTGACACTGTCCCTACCTGAAGCCCTGACACTGGTCCTAATTAAGGCCCTGATACTCTCAGTGACTAAGGTCTTGACACTACCCCTAGGTCATTTCCTGACATGATCCCTATAATTTACCCTAAACCTGTTCCTTGCAACTGTCCTGCCTCTTATGCTAACTGAAGGCTGTGCCTAACTCAGGGCCTGAATTCAGTCCCAAGGCCGAGACACTGTCCCTAACTGAGGCCTAGATGTTCTTCCTAAATCTAGCCCAGAACTGTCCCTCACTCAAGCCCTAACACTATTCCTAACTCAGGCCCTGACACAGTACCTAACAGAGGCCGAGATGCTAGTCCTAATTCAGGCCCTGACACTGTGTCTAACTAAGCCACTGCTGCCATCAATATCTAAAGTCCTGACATTATCCTGACCTAATATCCTGAGCCATGTCTTACCAAGGTCCTGAAACTGTCCCAAAGTAAGCCCTGACGCTGTCCCTAAGTGAGGCCCTGAGGCTGTCCCTATCAGAGGCCCTGAGAATGTCTTTAACGAAGACCCTAATGCTGACCCAACAAAGGCCCTGATGCAGCTTCTACATCGTGCCCTGACAGTGTCCCCAGCTAAGGGCGTGATGCTAGGCCTCACTCAGTCCCTGTGGCTCTAAGTCAGGCTCTGACGCTGTCCTTACCTGAAGCCCTGACACTGGTTCTAATTTAGGCCCTGATACTCTCAGTGACTAAGGTTTTGACAGTATCCCTAGGTCATTTCCTGACACGATCCCTAAACTTTACCCTAAGCCTGTCCGTAGCAACTCTTCTGCCTCTTATGCTAACTGAAGCCCTGATGCTGTGAATACCTCAGGCCCTGAATTTAGTCCCAAGGCCGTGACACTGTCCCTAATTAAGGCCTAGATGCTCATCCTAAATCCGGCCCTGATACTGTCCCTAACTATGGCCCTAACACTCTTGCTAACACAGGCCCTGACACGGTACCTAACAGAGACCCAGATGGTAGTCCTATCTAAGGCCTTGACACTGTCCCTAACTAAGGCCCTGCTGCCGTCAATATTTAAAGTCCTGACAGTATCCTGAGCTTATTATATCCTGGCCCATGTTTTATTAAAGTCCTCAAACTGTCCCAAAGTAAGCCTTGACGCTGTCCCTACGTGAGGCTGTGAGGCTGTCTCTCACAGAGGCCCTGAAATGTCTTTAACAAACCCCTTAGGCTGTTCCTACCGAGGCCCTTATGCTGCTCCTAAGTCATGCCCTGACACTGTCCCCAGCTAAGGCACTGACTCTAGGCCTCACTCAGTCCCTGTCGCTCTCCCTAAGTCAGGCTCTGACGCTGTCCCTACCTGAAGCCCTGACACTGGTTCTAAATTAGGCACTGATGCTCTAAGTAGCTATGGTCTTGACACTATCCCTACATCATTTCCTGACGCTATTCCTAGACCTTAACCTAACCTTGTCTTTAGCTAATGTCGAGTCTCTTATGCTAACTAAAATCTCTGATGCTGTCCCTAACTAAGACCCTGAATTTAGTCCCGAGCCTGTGAACCTGTCTCTAACTGAGGCCTGGAGGCTGTCCTTAACAAAGGCCCTCAACTTATCTTTAACTGATGCCCTGACACTCTCCCTAATTAAGGACTGAGGCTGTCTCTGACTAAGGCCCTGAGTCTGTCTTTAACTACTGGCCTCACTCTTTCCCTAACAAAGGTCCTGAAACTTTCCCTAACTAAGACCCTGACACGATCCCTAATAACTTGAGCTGTCCCTCATTACTGCCCTGATGCGGCCCATAAATGATGTACTGAAGACGGCACGAAGGTCCAGACGATGTCACTAATGACCCGAAATGTCTCTTACTAAGGCCCTCAAATTACCTCTAACTGAGGCCCTAAAGATGTCCATAACTAAGGCCCTGACACTATCTCGAACTAAGACCCTCAAGTTATCTTTAACTGAGGCCATGACAGTGTCCCTAACAAAGAACCTGACACTGTCTCTAACTAAGGCCCTGAGTCGGTCTTTACCTAATGGCCTCACTCTTTCCCCAACTACTCCCTGATGCTGCCCCTACTAAAGGCCCTGACGGTGTGCCTAACTGCCTGAGCTGTCTTTCACTAATACCCTGACCCTGTCCATAACTCACGGCCTGATGATGTCCCTAACGAACAGCCTGAAGCCTCTCTTACTAAGGCCCTCAAGGTTTTCTCTGAGGCCAGGAAACTCTCCCTAATTAAGGCCTTGACACTGTCTGTAAGTAATGGCCTGATGCAGCTCCTACCTGAGATGCTGATGCTCTCACTGAGACCCTGAAGTCTCTACCTGAGAAGCTGACACTGTCTGTAACTAATTTCCTGACTTTTTCCTTAACTAACATCCTAATTTTGTCCCTAAATAAGGCCCTGACACTGGTCCTAACTACGGCCCTGATGCTGACCCTATCTAAGGCCCTGACGATGTCCCTAATAGACTTGGATGTCCCTTACTGTTGGCCTGACCCTGTCCCTCACCAAGGCCCTGACCCTCTTCCTAACTAAGGCTGTGATGATGTCTCTACCTGAGGCACTGTCACTGTCTATAATAACAGCAGACTCTTTCCCTAACACCCTGATGCTGTCCCTAATAGCGTCATGTATCTCTCAATAATGCCCTGATCCTGTCCATAACTAAGGCCCTGAATATGTCCCTAAGTATGTCTCTGATGCTGTCCTTAACTAAGGCCCTGATGCTCTCTCTATGTAAGGCACTGACACCATCTATAATAATGGCCTGACTGTTTCCCTAACTAATACCCTGATGTTATCGCTAATTGAGGCCCTGAAGATGTCGCTAATACGCTTAGGTGTTCCTCTCTATGACCCTGATCCTGTCCATAACTAAGGCCCTGAATATGTCCCTAGGTAAGTCTCTGACCCTGTCCCTAACTAAGGCCCTGATGCTGTCTCTACCTCAGAATCTGAAATTCTAATGTCCTGACTCTCCCTAACTAACATCCTGACGCTGCTCCTAAGTGAGGCTCTGACACTCTTCTTAACTAAGGATTTGCCGCTGTCCCTACCTAAAACCCTGACAGTGTCTGTACTAATTACCTGACTCTTTTCCTAACTAACACCCCAGTTTTGGCCCTAACTAATGCCCTGACACTGGTTCTAATTATGGCCATGATGCTGGCTCTAAGGCCCTGAAGATATCCCTAAGTAACAGCCTGAACTGTGTCTAACTAAGGCTCTCACGTTACTTCTAAGTAAAGCACTGACACTGTCCCTAACTTACTCCATGATGCTGTCCCTTATAGTCTAAGCTGTCACTAAATAATGCCCTGATCCTGTCCATAAGTGAGGTCCTGAATATGTCCCTAAGTGCATCTCTGACGATGTCCTTAACAGCCTGAACTCTCTTCAAGTTATCTCTGAGGCTCTGACACTGGCCCTTCCTAAGGCCTCACTCCAGGGTTGTCCCAGGCTGCCGGGTGGTTTTCTCTTGTCCGCATCTCTAGCCAGCTGCCTGCCATCGGCCACTCTAAGATTCTGCGATACAGTGGTCCCACGTGGGATGTGCCTGTGTAGGCTCACCTGCAGGAGGAGAGTCATGGCCACTCCGCCTTCCAGGGGACTGCGGCTCAGGGTAGGAGCCTCACAGCCAGTGTCTGGACACAGGGTTCTGTGTCCTTGTTTGTTGTAATTCCCTTGGAGTTATCTCTAACATTTTTGAATGGATATCGCCCCCTCTGCATATTTATAATATAAATTATTTACCACATTAAAATCCAGGAATGACATTCTTAGAACGAGCATGAGAACACTGGATGCCCCCCCAATGATCTATTACTTGGAGGATTTAAAATTCTAATGAGAAAACACTCACTCTCCTCACCCTCTTGGGCGTCAGCACAAGGCGGGAATCAGCCGCATCCTTTATTTATCCTTCTGATTTTCCAGAACCTTTCCTTCCGGGAGAAATCTCTGGGCTCTTTGGGAGCTGTGAGTGGTGGCCGTCAGGTAAATGAGACTGAAAAGCAAGAGAAAGACAGACAGAGGAGGAGATGAGAATTGGTGACGGGGAGAAGCAGGGGCGTCCACGTTCAATCGCAGGCTGAGAGTCTGGGTTAGTCTCCAGCGAAGCTAAGGACCACCAGGGTCTGGCCCCACTGGCCTTGTCACCTGGTGTGGGGACTGGGGACAGCCAACCCCCCATGGCCACTCTCAGAGGAATCAGGGAGGTGGAAGGGCACCCCTGAGAGCCAGATTGAAAATGGTCATGCTGTGAAATAATAAGATGCCCTTTCAGAAAAGTGAAGACTGTTCTCTTGGTTCTCAAAGACTTGCAAATACGCTGTGTCCTTCTGGAGGCATGCTAAAGCCTTCAGCCTTTGAAGGCAGTAATGGGAGTGCATCTGGGCTCAAAACCATCCAGCACTCACTGCCTGAGGGTGCTGAGGATGACCCGTGTCCACCCCTCGGGTGCTGTGGGGCCTGAAACCCCCTGATCACCGAGGACGGGAGGGGCCGCACAGACACTCCACTGTACCACCGGGGGCTTGGCTGCTGGGCTACAGTCCTTTATCAGATACATGGTTTGCAAACATCTTGGGCCATTTTGGATGGTGGATTATCTTATTCCTTGCTCCATTTATATACAAATGTTTTTCATCTTGAGGAAGTCCAGTTCATCTATTTTGTCTTTTGTTGCTTGTGCTTTTGGTAGATCTAAGAAATCATGACCAAATCCAAGTCATGAAGATTTACTCTCATGTTTTCTTCTAGGAGTTTTCTAATTTTGGTTCTTGCATCTAGGCCTTGGGTTGATTTTGTATATGAGGTGGGGGGAGGTAAGGGTCCAACTTTACTCTTCTTCATGTGGGTATCCAGTTGTTCCAGAACCTGTGCTCACTGTTTGGGAGAAAATACCTGCAAATGACGTGACCAACAAGGGCTTAATTCTAAAATATACAAACAGCTCATACAACTCAAAAGAGAAAAAGAATCAAAAAATAGGCAGAATTTTAGAAGGTCTAAATAGACATTTCTCCAAGGACATACAGATGGCCAAGAGGCACGTGAAAAGATGCTCCACATCGCTAATTATTAGAGAATGCAAATCAAAACTACAGTGAGTTATCACCCCGTAGTGGTCAGAATGGCCATCATTAAAATGTCTAGAAATAAATGCTGGAAGGGGTGTGGAGAAAAGGGAACCCTCCTACACTACTGGTGGGAATGTAAATTGATGCAGCCGCTATGGAAAACAGTATGGAGGTTCCTCAAAACCTAAAAATAGAATTACCATATGAACCAGCAATCTCACTCCTGGGCACACATCCAGACAAAACTATAATTCGAAAAGATACATGCACCCCAGCATTCACAGCAGCACTCTTCACAATAGCCAAGACACGGAAGCAACCTGAATGTCCCTCAACAGATGAATGGATATAGAAGATGTGGTACATATATACAATGGAATATTACTCAGCCATAAAACAGAATGAAATAATGCCATCTGTGGCTACATGGATGGACCCAGAGATTATCATACAAAGTGAAGTAAGTCAGACAGAGAACAACACATACCATGTGATATCACTTATATGTGGATTATAAAATGAGACACAAATGAACCTATCTACAGAACAAAAACACACTCACAAATATAGAAAACAGACTTGTGGTTGTCAAGGGGAAGACAGGGGAGAGGGATGGATTGGGAGTTTGGGATTAGTAGATGCAAATTATTATATATAGGATGGATAAACAAGGTCTTACTGTACAGCACAGGGAACTGTATTCAATACCCTGTAATTAACCGTAATGGAAAAGAATATGAAAAATATGTATATATGTATGTTTGTATATATGAATCACTTTGCTGTACAGTAGAAGTTAACACAACATTGTAGGAACACGGACACTCCGGTCAGACTCAAGGTGACCTCTGGAGCCAGGACAGAGGCCCGGCCTCTCTGTGGGCAGGCAATCCCACACCGCACAGGTCCTGGTGCAGTGCCCGTTCCGTGGGGTCAGGTGGGTGCACGCAGGTCAGCCAGTGTCTGTGTGTCTCAGCCTGTAACCACAGACCACGCTGTCCTGCTCTGCTCACAAGAGCGAGGCCAATGGAGGGACAACAGGGGTGGGAACAAAGCCGGGTCATGGTCTGGCCGGGTGAGAAAGGGTCCAAGGAGCGAGAACCCGGCTGCCCTTGCCTGGTGAGCCGAGAGCTGACGTCCACCCTGTGGGCAGCCCCTCTCTCCACGTCCCGAGGTAAGACTGCCTTTCCTGCACCCTGGGCAGTGTCATACCTGTGTATACAACAGGATGCACAACAGTGCACGCAGCAGGCCTGATGCCTGCCCTTGCCATGCACTTGGGGGCTTCCTGAGGGTGGAACATCCCGACAGGACACGGGCCGACCCCGGGGAGGATGTAGGGGTGAAGCGTTTGGGAGCCTCTGGAGGGGATCCTCACTTGTCTGCACAGGTGGACTGAGGACACCGACCAAGGGTGAGCAGGTGGGGAGCCCCGCAAGGGTCCTAGGACTTCCCAATATAAAGGACTTCCCTTTCCTCCTCCTGTTGTGGATGACTTGGATGTGGTCGAAACAGCGGGACTTTGGAAGTTCAATTTTCCACATCATTCCACCAAAAAAAACTGTTAGAAATAATAAATGAATTCAGTAAAGACACAAAATCAGTACACATAGCTCAACTGCATTTCTAAACACTAATAATGAACCATCAGAAAGAGAAAAAAACCCTATTTACAACCGCATCAAAAAGAACAAAATACCAAGGAATAAATTTAACCGAGGATGTGAAAGACCTGAAAACTTTAAGACACTCATGAAGACACTGAAGAAGACACAAGTCAGTGGAAAGACTCCCCGTGCTCATGGAATGCAAGAAGTACTGTTGCTAAAATGTCCATTCTACCCAAAGCGGTGCACACAGGGAAGGCAGGCCGTCCTGAAATTCCAATGGTGTTTTTCACAGAAATGGAGCAAATCCTCCTAAGATGTGTGTGGAGCCACAAAGGACCCCGAAGAGCCAAGGCGACCCTGAGAAAGGAGAACAGGCCGCAGGCATCTCCCTCCCTGACTTCACACTTCATCACGAAGCTACAGTCCCCAAAACAGTGCGGAACTGGTTCAAAACAGGCGCACAGACCAGAGGGAAGGGTCGGCGAGCCCAGAACACATCCTGCACGGTGGCGGGGGGGGGGGGGCCATTAAGTTACGACAAGGGGGCCAAGGACACACCAAGCGGAAGGGCAGCCCCACGGTAAACGGCGCGGGGAAGACTGCACACCCCATAACCCACGCGGCTCCACCGCACACCAGCCTGACCAAAAACCCAGCTTTGCACACCAAGGCCTTCCTGGGTCGCATGAAGACGGACCCCCGCAGCCGTCAGTCGCCCCCAGGAAGTTTCTCCCCACTGTTCCTCACTGTCTCCTCACCTGTTCCGCCGGCGTCGCCTGCGTCCTCAGGAAACCCAGCTCCCGCCAGCGTGGACGCAGCCCCACGTTGTCCTGAAGCCGAAACCACAGCGAGTCCTTGAGGAGACCGAGCGCCCGTCAGCAGCCACAACCCGGCGGTGCCTGAGGAGACACAACTCCCCTCAGCTGCGCTCAGAGCGGGGTCCGCGGGGAACGCGCATGCGCTGTGGGTCACAGAGGTGCGATCAGCGCCACCCTGTGGTCGGTGCGGGAAGGGCAGGCCGCCCCTCCCTCACGGGTCACTGGAGACAGAGACCCTGCTGGCAGAACTGATGAACCCATTAAATTGTGGAAATCAAACAAATGAAGACAATATCCCATAGCTTCTCCAAAGTAGTTAGGGAATAATGAATTGGAAACCATCTGGAATAAGATGAATGTAGACACGAGCTTTACAACTTACACCAAATTCACTCAAAATGCTTCAGAGACAAGTTTGAAATGCAAAACTATTCAAAATTATAGGAGAAAACATAAAAGAAAATTGGTATGAGCTTGGGCTTGGTCATGTCACAAGCTTTGTGGTTTTAACACACAACACAAAAAAGGAGTCCAGAGAGAAAAACAAGGGATTCTGTGGACTTTATAAAATTAAAGATTTCTACTGTGTGAAAAACCTCATTCAGAAAATCAAAAGACAACACACACTGGGGGAAAAAAACCGCAAACATATCTAATAAAGAATTTGTCTCAAAATATACAAAGAACTACAACACAACCCCATTAAAAATAGGGAAAGCTCTAAATAGACACCTGGTCAAAGAAGGTACAAAGATAGTATACAAAACTATGCCCAGGACTGTGGGGCAGAGAAACAGTGGTCCAGTTCAACTCCCTGAGTCATGTGTGACCCAGGACTAGTCCTGCCCTTCCTGGAGGCCTCAGAGTGATGGGGAGGGAGGAAGGGGAAGAGGGCGGATTCTGCTTAAACCTAACTCTAACCCCGACCACTCTCACCACTTTCGTTCAACATGGTCTAGGAAGTCCTAGACATAGTAATTACATGCGAAAAAGAAATAAAAGGAATCCAATGGCAGAGGAAAAAGTAAAACTGTCACTGTTTGTAGATGAGATGATGCTTTATATTTCATTTATTTATTCATTCATTTATTTATTCTGCTTTCACTGGGTCTTAGTTGTGGCAGGTGAGCTCCTTAGTTGCGGCAGGCAGCCTCCTTAGTTGTGGCATGCGAACTCTTAGTTGTGGCATGCATGTGGGATCTAGTTCCCTGACCAGGGATCGAACCCAGGCCCCTGCCATTGGGAGCGCGGAGTATTAACCTCTGGACCACTGGGGAAGTCCCGACATGATGTTTTATTTAGAAAATCCTTCAGATGACCCCCCAAAACAAATAGGATTCATTGGAAAATTCAGTTAAGTTGCAGGATACAAAATTAACCTATAGAAATCAGTTGCATCTCTATCCATTGGCAACAAACTTTCAGAATGAGAAATTAAGAAAACAAACCCATTGACAGTGGTATTAACAAAAATGAAATACCTAGGAATACATCTAACCCAGGAGATAAAAGACCTGTACTCAGAAAACTGGAAGACACTGATGAAAGAAACTGGAGACGACACAGACAAATGGACAGATATAATGTGTTCATGGATTGGAAGAATTCATATTGTTAAAATGATTCCACACCCCAGAGCAATCTAGAGAATTGATGCCATTCTTATCAAAATACCAATGGAATTTTATGAAAACTAGAACAAAGAATTCTGATATGTGTAAGGAAACAGAAAGGTACCTGAATAGTCAATACGATCTTAAGAAAGAAGAACAAACTTGGACATATCACACTCCCTGTTTCAAACTATACCACATATGTAGAATAATCAAGACAGTATGGTATAGGAACAAAACAAATACACATAGATCCATGGAACAGAATTGAGAGCCCCAAAATAAACATAGGCATATATGGTCAATTCATCTATGACAAAGGAGGTGAGACTATACAATGGGGAAAAGATAGCCTCTTCAATGAATGGTGGTGGGAAAACTGGACAACTGCATGCACAAGAATCAAACTGGAATCCTTTCTTATACCACCTACACAAGCAACCTCAAAATGAATCAAATACTTCAATGTAAGACCTGAAGCCATAAAGCTCCTTGAAGAAAACATAAGCAGTCTGCTCTTTGACATCCGTCTTAGCAATACTTTCTGGATCTGTCTCCTCAACAAGAGGAACAAAAGCAGAATAAACCAATGGGACTTCATCCAACTTTAAAGCTTTTCAATGGCAAAGGAAACCATCCACAAAATGAAGAGGCAGCCTACCGAACGTGAGAAAATAGTTGTAAACAATATGTCTGAAAAGGGGTCCATATCCAAAATAGATGAAGAACTCACACAACTGAACCTCCAAAAACCAAAAACCCAATTAAAACATGGGACCGAACATTTTTCCAAAGAGTACTTACAGATGGCCAAGAGACATACGAAAAGATGACCAATATCACTTATCATCAGGGAAACGCGCATCAAAAGAACAATGAGATTATCACCTCACACCTAAAAATTTGGCTATCCTCCAAAACACGACACTGTACCTAACAAAGGCTCTGATGCTCGTCCTGTAACGCAGGCCCTGACACTGTCTCTAAGACCCTGCGGCCATCAATATCTAAAGTCCTGACATTACCTTGAGCTAATATCCTGACCCATGTCTTACCAAGGCCGTGAAATTGTCCCAAATTAAGCCCTGACGCTGTCCCTAAGTGAGGCCCTGAGGATGTCCCGATCAGAGGCCCTGAGAATGTCTTTTACAAAGACCCTAAGGCTGATCTTACAGAGGCCCTTATGCTACTCCTACGTCATGCCCTGACACTGTCCCTCACTCAGGCTCTAAAGATAGGCCTCACTTAGGCCCTGTTTCCGTACCTCAGTTAGGGTCTGACGCTGACCCTACATCAAGCCCTGACACTGGTCCTGATTAAGCCCCTGACACTGGACCTAACTAAGGCCCTGTTGCTCTCAATCACTAAGGTCTTCACGCGATCCCTAGCTCATTTCCTGACACTGTCCCTGGCCTGGAAGGTGACTCTGTCGCGAGCTAATTTCCTGCCTCTTATCCTCACAGAAGTCCTAATGCTCTCCCTAACTAAGGCCCAGATTAGTCCTAACTCAGGCCCCCACACTGTCTCTAACTAAGACCCGGAATATATCCCTAATATAGGACCTGCTGCCGGCAATAACTAAAATCTGGACACTATCCTGAGTTAAGAATCTGACCCATTTCTAACCAAGGTCCTGTCGCTGTCCCTAAGAAAGCCCTGCCTCTGTCCCTAAGTGAAGGTCTGAGGCTCTGCCTAACTCAGACCCTGAAGCTATGCCTACCTGAGGCCTTGAGGCTGTGACTACATTTGGCCCTGATCATGCCTTTAACTAAGGCCCTGTTGCTGACCCAACAAAGGCCCTGATGCAGCTCCTACATCATGCCCTGACAGTGTCCCCAGCTAAGGGTCTGACGCTAGGCCTCACTCAGGCCCTATGGCTCTCCCTAAGTCAGGCTCTGATGCTGTCCCCACCTGAAGCCCTGACACTTGTTCTAATTAAGCCCCAGATACTCTCAGGGGTGTAAGGTCTTGACACTACCCCTAGGTCATTTCCTGACACGATCCGTAAACTTTAACCTAAAACTTCACGCTAAGCCTGGCTCTTGCAACTGTCCTGCCCCTTATGCTAATTGAAGCCCTTACTCTGTGCCTAACACAGACACTGAATTTAGTCCCAGGGCCATGACACTGTCACTAACCAAGGCCTAGATGCTCGTCCTAAATCCAGCCCAGAACTGTCCCTCACGAAAGCCCTAACACTATTCCTAACTCAGGCCCTGACACGGTACCTAACAGAGGCCCAGATGCTAGTCCTAACGCAGGCCCTGACACTGTCTCTAACTAAGGCCCTCATACCATTAATATCGAATGTCCTGACACTATGCTGAGCTCATTTCCTCACCCATCTCTTACCAAGATCCTGAAACTCTCTGAAAGTAAGCCCTGACGCTGTTCCTAAGTGCGACCCTGAGGCTGTCCCTAACAGAGGCCCTGATAATGGCTTTAGCAAAGCCCCTGAGGCTGATCCTACCGAGGCCCTTATGCTGCTCCGAAGTCATGCCCTGATACTATCCCTAGCTAAGGCCCTGACACTAGGCCTCACTCAAGCCCTGTCACTCTTCCTAAGTCCGGCTCTGACCCTGTCCCTACCTGAAGTCCTGATACTGGTCCTAAATTAGGCCCTGATGCTCTAAGTAACTGAAGTCTTGGCACTATTCCTAGGTCATGTCCTGACACTATCCCTAGACCTTAACCTAACCTTGCCTTTAACTAATGTCGAGCCTCTTATGCTAACTAAATCCCTGATGCTGTCCCTAACTAAGGCCCAGAAATTAGTCCCGAGGCCGTGACGCTGCCCCTAACTGAGGCCTTGAGGCTTCTCGTAACTCAGGCCCTGACACAACCCCTAACTCAGTCCCTGACACTGTACCTAACAAAGGCTCTGATGCTCATCCTAAGTCAGGCCCTGACACTGTCTCTAAGGCCCTGCAGCCATCAATCTCTAAAGTCCTGACATTATCCTGGGCTGACATCCTGACCCATATATTACTAAGTTCCTGAAACTGTCCCAAAGTAACCCCTGACGCTGTCCCTAAGTAAGGCCCTGAGGCTGTCCCTATCAGAGGCCCTGAGAACGTCTTTTACGAAGACCCTAAGGCTGATCCTACAGAGGCCCTTATACTACTCCTATGTCATGCCCTGACACT
This sequence comes from Lagenorhynchus albirostris, assembly GCF_949774975.1. NCBI lineage: Eukaryota > Metazoa > Chordata > Mammalia > Artiodactyla > Delphinidae > Lagenorhynchus > Lagenorhynchus albirostris. The sequence goes on along the minus strand of NC_083113.1, from coordinate 23,306,420 downwards.
GTCCCTCACTCAGGCCCTAAATATAAGCCTCACTTAGGCCCTCTTGCCATACCCTTAGTTAGGCTCTGACGCTGTCACTACATCAAGCCCTGATACTGGTCCTGATACTGGTCTTAACTAATGCCCTGCTGCTCTCAATAACTAAGGTCTTCACGCTATCCTTAGCTCATTTCCTGACACTATCCCTGTCCTGGAAGCCGACTCTGATCCGAGCTAATTTCCTGCCCCTTATCCTCACAGAAGCCCTACTGCTCTCCCTAAATAAGGCCCAGACTAGTCCTAACTAGGGCCCTGACACTGTCTCTAAATAAGGCCGGGAATCTGTTCCTATTATAGGTCCTGTTCCCGGCAATAACTGAAATCCGGACACTATCCTCAGCTAATATCCTGACCCATCTCTAACCAAGGGCCTGACACTCTCCCTAAGAAAGCCCTGTCACTGTCCCTAAGTGAAGGTCTGAGGCTGTGCCTAACTCAGGCCCTGAAGCAATGCCTACTTGAGGCCTTGAAGCTGTGACCACATCAGGCTCTGATCATGTCTTTAACTAAGACCCTATTGCTGACCCAACAAAGGCCCTGATGCAGCTCCTACATCATGCCCTGACAGGGTGCCCAGCTAAGGGCCTGACGCTAGGCCTCACTCAGGCCCTGTTGCTCTCCCTAAGTCAAGCAATGGAGCTGTCCCTACCTGAAGAAATAATACTGTTTCTACATAAGGCCCTGATACTCTCACTGACTAAGGTCTTTTCACCAACCCTAGGTCATTTCTTGACACGATTCATAAACTTTATCCTAAACTTAGCCCTAGCAAATGTCCTGCCTCTTATGCTAATTGAAGCCCTTACTCTGTGCTAACACAGACACTGAATTTAGGCCCAAGGCCATGAAACAGTCCCTAACTGAGGCCTAGATGCTCGTCCTAATTCTGGCCCATAACTGTCCCTCACGAAAGCCCTAACATTATTCCTAACTCACGCCTTGACATGGTACCTAACAGAGGCCCAGATGCTAGTCCTAACGCAGGCCCTGACACTGTATGTAACTATGCCCCGGCTGCCATCGATATTTAATGTCATGATATTATCCAGAGATAATATCATGACCCAAGTCTTACCAAGGTCTTGAAACTGTCCCAAAATAAGCCCTGACGCTGTCCCTAAGTGAGGCCCTGAGGCTGTCCATATGCAACACTAGAAACCCTACAGTGGGTGGCCCGGAGCACCGTGGCTATGAGATCTAGGCCACAGTGAACTAACACCAGAGGGCACACATCATGAAACTGTGAGCAACCCAGAAGGTTGGACCTCAGAGCACAAGGCCGGCATTCCCATGGGGATGGGAACCTGGCAGGAGTGTCCTCGCACCACTGGACCCACATAAGAAAATATGGGGAGCCCATCAGCTAGGGCCTGACGCCAGAGGGTCATCATAACCGAGGAGAAGAGGCTCCCAGCAAGTTCCAACTGACACCTGAGGGCTCACGTCGCCAAGGCGACATGTGCCAGGGAGGAATGACCTCAGAACAGAGGGCCCACCTCACAGAACGGTGAGAACCGCAGCCTGGATCAGATTCTCACCAGAGGGCCCACATCACCAAGGGGATGAGAACCAGGCAGGAGTGTCCTCACACCAGTGGGGCCACATCATCAAAAGTTGAAGAACCCAGTGCATGTGGCCTCAAAGGAGAGGATCCACGTCACCAATGTGCTTGGAGGGAAGCAGGCAGGAGGAGACTCAAAAAAGAGGGCCGATAGAATAAAAAAGGTGAGGAATCCAGCAGTTGGAACCTCCCTGCTGGCGGCCCAGCAAACCGAGGCTATGGGATCCAGGCCGGAGTGAACTCACACCAGAAGGCCCACATCATGAAACTGTGCGAAAACCAGCCATTGGGAGCTCACAGCAGAAGGCCCACATCCCCAGCAGGATGGGAACCTGGCAGGAGTGTCTTCGAACCACTCGGTGCACATCCGAAAATGTGGGGAGCCAAGAAGTTAGAGCCTGACGCCAGAGGTCCCTGATCACCCAGGGGAGGAGGCTCCCGGCAGGCTCCCGCTGCCACCCGAGGGCCCACGTCGCCAAGGCGACGTGTGCGAGCCAGGCAGGAGTGACCTCACATCAGAGGGCCCACCTCACAGAAGTCTGAGGAACCCAGCCAGGATCCGACTCTCACCAGAGGGCCCACATCACGAAGGGGATGGGGACCAGGCACGAGCGTCCTCACACCAGTGGGGCCACATCATCCAAAGGTGAGGCACCCAGCACACGTGGCCTCAAACCAGAGAACCCACATCACCAACGGGCTGGGACTGAGGCAGGCAGGAGTAGCCTCACAACAGAGGGCCCACAGAGGAAAAAATGTGAGGAATCCAGGAGCCGGGCCCTCCCAACAGGCGGCCCAGGGCCACGAGGCTATGGGATCAATGCCGGAGTGAACTCACACAAGAGGGCCCACACCATGGAACTCTGAGCAAGCCAGCCGTTGGGACCTCAGAGCAGAAGGCCCACATCCCCATGAGGATGGGAACCTGGCAGGAGTGTCCTCGCACCACTGGGCGCACAGCAGAAAATATGGGGAGCCCAGGACTTAGGGCCTGACGCCAGAGGGCCCTGATCACCCAGGGGCGGAGGCTCCCAGCAGGCTCCCGCTGCCACCAGAGGGCCCACGTCGCCAAGGCGACGAGTGCCAGCCCCGCAGGAGTGACCTCACAGCAGAGGGCCCACCTCACAGAACGTTGAGGGACCCAGGCACGATCAGACGCTCACCGAAAAGGCCCACATTACCAAGGGGATGGGAAGCAGGCAGGAGTGTTCTCAAACCAGCGGGGCCACATCGTCGAAAGGTGAGGAACCCAGCACATATGGCCTCAAACCAGAGGACCCACATCACCGAGGGGCTGGGAGTGTGGCAGGCAGGCGTAGACTCACAACAGAGGGACCGCAGATTTAAAAAGGTGAGGAATCCAGCAGATCGAACCTCCTAGCAGGCGGCCCAGGGAACCGAGTCTATGGGATCCAGACCGGAGTGGACTCACACCAGAGTGCCCACATCATGAAACTGTGAGTAACTCAGCCGTTGGGACCTCAGACCAGACGGCCCACATCCCCATGGGAATGGGAACCTGGCAGGACTGTCCTCGAACCACTGGGGGCACATTCAGGAAATGTGGAGAGACCAGCAGTTAGGGCCTGACGCGAGAGGGCCCTCATCACCGAGGGGAGGAGGCCCCCAGCAGGCTCCAACTGCCACCAGAGGTCCCACGTCGCCAAGGCGAAGCGTGCCAGCCAGGCAGGAGTGACCTCACAGCAGAGGGCCCACCTCACAAAAGGGTGAGGAACCCAGCCAGGATCAGACTCCCACCAGAGGGCCCACATCACCAAGGGGATGGGAACCAGACGGGAGTGTCCCCTCACCAGTGGAGCCACACCATCGAAAGGTGAGGAACCCAGCACATGGGGACTCAAACCTGAGGACCCACATCACCAAGGGGCTCTGAGTGAGGCATGCTGGAGAAATCTCACAACTCAGGGCCCACAGAATCAAAAAGGGGAGGAATCTAGCAGTGGGCACCTCCCAGCAGGTGGCCCAGAGCGCCGAGGCTACGGGATTCAGGCCGTAGTGAACTCACACCACAGGGCCCACATCATGGAACTGAGCAACCCAGACCTCGGGACCTCAGAGCAGAAGGCCCACATCCCCAAGGGGATGGGAAGCTGGCAGGAGTTTCCTCGCACCACTGGGCGCACATCAGAAAATGTGGGGAGCCCATCAGTTAGGACCTGACGACAGAGGGCCCTCATCTCCGAGGGTAAGAGGCTCCCAGCAGGCTCCAACTGCCAACAGATGGCCCACGTCGCCAAGGTGACGTGTGCCACGCAGGCAGGAATGACCTCCCAGCAGAGGGCCCAACTTACAGAAGGGTGAGGGACCCAGCCAGGATCAGACTCTCACCAGAGGGCCCACATGACCAAGGGGATGGGAACCTGGCAGGCGTGTCCTCACACTAGTTGGGCCACATCATCGAAATGTAAGAAACCCAGCACATGTGGCCTCAACCCAGAGGACCCACATCACCAAGGGGCTGGGAGTGAGGCAGGCAGGAGTAGCCTCACGACAGAGGGCCCATAGAATAAAAAAGGTGAGGAATCCAGCAGTTGGAACCTCCCATCAGGCGGCCAGGAACAAGGAGGCCATGGGATCCTGGTCGGAGTGAACTTACATCAGAGAGCCCACACCACGGAACTGTGAGCAACCCAGCCGTTGGGACCTCAGAGCAGAAGGCCCACATCCCCAGCAGGATGGGAACCTGGCAGGAGTGTCCTGGCATCACTGGCTGCACATCAGAAAACGGGGGGAGCCCAGCAGTTAGGGTCTTACGCCATAGGGACCTCATCAACCAGGGGAGGAGGCGTCCGGCGGGCTCCAACTGCCACCCGAGGGCCCACGTCGCCAAGGCGACGTGTGCGAGCCAGGCAGGAGTGACCTCACATCAGAGGGTCCACCTCACAGAAGTCTGAGGAACCCAGCCAGGATCAGACTCTCACCATAGGGCCCACATCATCAAGGCGATTGCAACCAGGCAGGAGTTTCCTCACACCAATGGGGCCACATACAGATCATCGAAAGATGAGGAACCTAGAACGTGTGGCCACAATCCAGAGGACCCACATCACCAAGGCGCTGGGAGTGAGGCAGGCAGGTGGAGCCTAACAACAGAGGGCCCACGGAATAAAAAGGTGAGGAATCCAGCATTTGGAACCCCACAGCAGGCGCCCGGAGCACCGAGGCTATGGGATCAAGGCAGGAGTGAACTCACACCAGAGGGCCCCACACCATGAAAGTGTGAGCAAGCCAGCCGTTGAGACCTCAGAGCAGAAGGCCCACATCCCCATGGGGATGGGAACCTGGCAGGGGTGTCCTCGAACCACTTGGCGCACATCAGGAAATGTGCGGGTATGCAGCATTTAGGGCCTGACGCCAGATGGGCCCTCATCACCGAGGGGAGGAAGCTCCAACTGACACTAGAGGGCCCACGTTGCCAAGGCGACGTGCGGCAGGCAGGAGTGACCTCACAGCAGAGCACCCACCTCATAGAACTGTGAGGAAACCAGGCAGGATCAGACTCTCACCAGAGGGCCCACATCACCAAGGGGATGGAAACCAGGCAGGAGTGTCTCCACACCAGTGGGTCCACATCCACATTATCGAAAGGTGAGGATCCCAGCCTATGTGGCCTCAAACCAGAGGGCCCACATCACTAAGGGGCTGGGAGTAAGGCAGCAGGAAGAGACTCACAACAGAGGGCCTGTGGAATAAAAAAGGTGAGGAATCCAGCATTTGGAACCCCCCAGGAGGCGGCCCGGAACACCGAGGCTATGGGATCCAGGCCGCAGTGAACTCACCAGAGTGCCTCACACCATGAAAGTGTGAGCAAGACAGCCGTTGGAACTTCAGAGCAGAAGGCTCACATCCCCATGGGGATGGGAACCTGGCAGGGGTGTCCTCAAACCACTGGGCGCACATCAGGAAATGTGGGGGAGCCCAGCAGTTAGGGCCTGACGTCAGAAGGGCCCTCTCACAGAGGGGAGGAGGCTCCCAGCAGGCTCCCGCTGCGACCAGAGGGCCCACGTCGCCAAGGCGACGAGTGCCAGTCCGGCAGGAGTGACCTCACAGCAGAGGGCCCACCTCACAGAACAGCGAGGAACCCAGGCAGGATCAGACGCTCACCAGAGGGCGCACATCACCATGGGGATGCGAACCAGGCAGCAGTGTCCTGACACCAGTGCGGCCACATCCACATCATCGAAAGGTGAGCAACTCAGCACATGTGGCCTCATACCAGAGGACCGACATCACCAAGGGGCTGGGAGCGAGGTAGGCAGGAGGAGCCTGAAAACAGAGGGCCCATGGAATAAAAAAGGTGAGGAATCCAGCAGTTGGAATCCCACAGCAGGCGGCCCGGAGCACCGAAGCTATGGGATCCAGGCCGCAGTGGACTCAAACCAGAGGGCCCCACACAATGAAACTGTGAGGAAGCCACAAGTTTGGACCTCAGAGCAGAAGGCCCACACCCCGAAGGGGATGGGAAACTGGCAGCGGTGTCCTCGCAACACTGGGCACATATCAGGAAATGTGTGGGAGCCCAGCAGGTAGGGCCTGACGCCAAAGGGGCCCTCATCACCGAGGGGAGGAGGCTCCCAGCAGGTTCCAACTGACACCAGAGGGCCCACGTCGCCAAGACGACGTCTGCCAGGCAGAAGTGACCTCACAACAGAGGGCCCACCTGACAGAACTGTGAGGAACCCAGGCAGGATCAGACTCTCACCAGAGGGACATCACCAAGGGGTTGGGGGTGAGGCAGGCATGAGGAGCCGCACAACAGAAGGCCCATAGAATAAATAAGGTGAGGAATCCAGCAGTTGGAAGCTCCCAGCAGGCGGCCCGGATCACCGAGGCTATTGGATCCAGGCCAGAGTGAACTCACACCAGAGAGCTCACAACATGAAACCGTGAGCAACCCAGCAGTTCGGACCTCAGAAGGCTCACATCCCCATGGGGATGGGAACCTGGCAGTAGTGTACTTGCACCAATGGGGCCACATCCACATCATCGAAAGATGAGGAACCCAGCACATGTGGCCTCAAACCAGAGGACCCACATCACCAAGGGGCTGGGAGTGAGGCAGGCAGGTGGAGCCTAACAACAGAGGGCCCACGGAATAAAAAGGTGAGGAATCCAGCAGTTGGAACCCCCAGCAGGCGGCCCAGAGCACCGAGGCTATGGGATCCAGGCAGGAGTGAAATCACACCAGAGGGCCCCACACCATGAAGGTGTGAGCAAGCCAGCCGTTGAGACCTCAGAGCAGAAGGCCCACATCCCCATGGGGATGGGAACCTGGCAGGGGTGTCATCGCACCACTCGGCAGACATCAGGAAATGTTGGGGAGCCCAGCAGTTAGGGCAACAGTCTTTCCTCTTATGCTAACTGATGCCGTTATGATGTGCCTAACTCAGGCCCTGAATTTTGTCCCAAGGCCATGGAACTGTCGCTAACAGTCCAAGATGCTCTTCCTAAATGGGGCCCAGAACTGTCTCTCACTAAAGCCCTAACACTATTCCTAACTCAGGTCCTGATACGGTACCTAACAGAGGCCCAGATGCTAGTCCTAACGCAGGCTCTGACACTGTCTGTAACTAAGGCCCTGCTGCCATGAATGTCTAAAGTCCTGACATTATCCTGAGCTAATATCCTGAACCATGTCTTACCAAGGTTTTGAAATTGTTCTAAAGTAGCCCTGACGCTGTCCCTAAGTGAGGCCCTGAGGCTGTACCTATCAGAGGCCCTGAGAAGTTTTTAATGAAGACCCTAATGCTGGTGCTACAGAGGCCATTATACTACTCCTAAGTCATGCCCTGACACTGTCCCTCACTCAGGCCCTAAAGATAGGCCTCACTTAGGCCCTGTTGCCATACCTTAGTTAGGCTCTTATGATATCCATACATCAAGCCCTGACACTGGTACTGATTAAGGCCCTGACACTGGTCATAACTAAGGCCCTGATGCTCTCAATAACTAAAGTCTTCACACTATCCCTAGCTCATTTCCTGACACTATCCCTGGCCTGGAACCTGACTCTCTCCTGAGCTAATTACCTGCCTCTTATCCTCACAGCAGCCCTAACGCTCTCCGTAACTAGGGCCCAGACTTGTCCTAACTAGGACCCTGCCACTGTTTCTAACTATGGTCCGGAAAGTGTCCCTAATATACGTCCTGCTGCCGGCAATAACTAAAATTCGGACACTATCCTGAGTTCAGAATCGGACCCATTTCTAACCAAGGTCCTGTCACTATCCCTAAGAAAGCCCTGTCTCTGTCCCTAAGTGAAGGACTGAGGCTGTGCCTAACTTAGGACCGGAAGCTATCCCTAACTCAGGCCTTGAAGCTGTGACCATCTCAGGCCGTGATCATGTCTTTAACTAAGACCCTGTTGCTGACCCAACAAAGGCCCTGATGCAGCTCCTACATCGTGCCCTGACAGTGTCCCCAGCTAAGGGTGTGACGCTAGGCCTCACTCAGTCCCTGTGGCTGTAAGTGAGGCTCTCACGCTCTCCTTACCTGAAGCCCTGACACTGGTTCTAATTAAAGCCCTGATACTCTCAGTGACTAAGGTTTTGACAGTATCCCTAGGTCATTTCCTGACATGATCCCTAAACTTTACCCTAAGCCTGTCCGTAGCAACTGTTCTGCCTCTTATGCTAACTGAAGCCCTGATGCTGTGAATACCTCAGGCCCTGAATTTAGTCCCAAGGCCGTGACACTGTCCCTAACTAAGGCCTAGATGCTCATCCTAAATCCGGCCCTGATACTGTCCGTAACTATGGCCCTAACACTCTGCTAACACAGGCCCTGACACGGTACCTAACAGAGACCCAGATAGCAGTCCTATCTAAGGCCTTGACACTGTCCCTAACTAAGGCCCTGTTGTCATCAATATTTAAAGTCCTGACAGTATCCTGAGCTTATTATATCCTGGCCCATGTTTTATTAAGGTCCTGAAACTGTCCCAAAGTAAGCCTTGACGCTGTTCCTACGTGAGGCTGTGAGGCTGTCTCTCACAGAGGTCCTGAGAATGTCTTTAACAAACCCCTTAGGCTGTTCCTACCAAGGCCCTTATGCTGCTCCTAAGTCATGCCCTGACACTGTCCCCAGCTAAGGCACTGACTCTAGGCCTCACTCAGTCCCTGTCGCTCTCCCTAAGTCAGGCTCTGATGCTGTCCCTACCTGAAGCCCTGACACTGGTTCTAAATTAGGCACTGATGCTCTAAGTAGCTATGGTTTTGACACTATCCCTACGTCATTTCCTGACACTATTCCTAGACCTTAACCTAACCTTGTCTTTAGCTAATGTCGACTCTCTTATGCTAAATAAATCCCTGATGCTGTCCCTAACTAAGACCCTGAATTTAGTCCCGAGCCCGTGAGCCTGTCTCTAACTGAGGCCTGGAGGCTGTCCTTAACAAAGGCCCTCAACTTATCTTTAACTGAGGCCCTGACACTCTCCCTAATTAAGGACTGAGGCTGTCTCTGACTAAGGCCCTGAGTCTCTCTTTAACTACTGGCCTCACTCTTTCCCTAACAAAGGTCCTGAAACAATCCCTAACTGAGACCCTGACACGGTCCCTAATAACTTGAGCTGTCCCTCATTAATGCCCTGATGCGGCCCATAAATGATGTACTGAAGACGGCACGAAGGTCCAGACGATGTCACTAATGACCCAACATGTCTCTTACTAAGGCCTTCAAATTACCTCTAACTGAGGCTAAAGATGTCCATAACTAAGGCCCTGACACTATCTCGAACTAAGACCCTCAAGTTATCTTTAACTGAGGCCATGACAGTGTCCCTAACAAAGAACCTGACACTGTCTCTAACTAAGGCCCTGAGTCGGTCTTTACCTAACGGCCTCACTCTTTCCCCAACTACTCCCTGACGCTGCCCCTACCCAAGGCCCTGACGGGGTGCCTAACTGCCTGAGCTGTCTTTCACTAATACCCTGACCCTATCCATAACTAACACCCTGATGATGTCCCTAACGAACCGCCTGAAGTATCTCTCACTAAGCCCCCCATGTTTTTCTCTGAGGCCCTGACACTCTCTCTAATTAAGGCCTTGACACTGTCTGTAAGTGATGGCCTGATGCAGCTCCCACCTGAGATGCTGATACTCTCACTTAGACCTTGAAGTCTCTACCTGAGAAGCTGACACTGTCTGTAACTAATTTCCTGACTTTTTCCTTAACTAACATCCTAATTTTGTCCCTAAATAACGCCCTAACACTGGTCCTAACTACGGCCCTGATGCTGACCCTATCTAAGGCCCCGACGATGTCCCTAATAGACTTAGATGTCCCTCACTGTTGGCCTGACCCTGTCCCTCACCAAGGCCCTGACCCTCTTCCTAACTAAGGCTGTGATGATGTCTCTACCTGAGGCACTGTCACTGTCTATAATAACAGCCGACTCTTTCCCTAACACACTGATGCTGTCCCTAATAGCCGCATGTATCTCTCAATAACGCCCTGATCCTGTCCATAACTAAGGCCCTGAATATGTCCCTAAGTATGTCTCTGACGCTGTCCTTAACTAAGGCCCTGATGCTCTCTCTACGTAAGGCACTGACACCATCTATAATAATGGCCTGACTCTTTCCCTAACTAATACCCTGATGTTATCGCTAATTGAGGCCCTGAAGATGGCCTTAATACCCTTAGGTGTTCCTCTGTTATCACCCTGATCCTGTCCATAACTAAGGCCCTGAATATGTCCCTAGGTAAGTCTCTGACCCTGTCCCTAACTAAGGCCCTGATGCTGTCTCTACCTCAGAATCTGAAATTCTAATGTCCTGACTCTCCCTAACTAACATCCTGACGCTGCTCCTAAGTGAGGCTCTGACACTCTTCTTAACTAAGGATTTGCCGCTGTCCCTACCTAAAACCCTGACAGTGTCTGTACTAATTACCTGACTCTTTTCCTAACTAACACCCCAGTTTTGGCCCTAACTAACGCCCTGACACTGGTTCTAATTATGGCCATGATGCTGGCTCTAAGGCCCTGAAGATATCCCTAAGTAACAGCCTGAACTGTGTCTAACTAAGGCTCTCACGTTACTTCTAAGTAAAGCACTGACACTGTCCCTAACTTACTCCATGATGCTGTCCCTTATAGTCTAAGCTGTCACTAAATAATGCCCTGATCCTGTCCATAAGTGAGGTCCTGAATATGTCCCTAAGTGCATCTCTGACGATGTCCTTAACAGCCTGAACTCTCTTCAAGTTATCTCTGAGGCTCTGACACTGGCCCTTCCTAAGGCCTCACTCCAGGGTTGTCCCAGGCTGCCGGGTGGTTTTCTCTTGTCCGCATCTCTAGCCAGCTGCCTGCCATCGGCCACTCTAAGATTCTGCGATACAGTGGTCCCACGTGGGATGTGCCTGTGTAGGCTCACCTGCAGGAGGAGAGTCATGGCCACTCCGCCTTCCAGGGGACTGCGGCTCAGGGTAGGAGCCTCACAGCCAGTGTCTGGACACAGGGTTCTGTGTCCTTGTTTGTTGTAATTCCCTTGGAGTTATCTCTAACATTTTTGAATGGATATCGCCCCCTCTGCATATTTATAATATAAATTATTTACCACATTAAAATCCAGGAATGACATTCTTAGAACGAGCATGAGAACACTGGATGCCCCCCCAATGATCTATTACTTGGAGGATTTAAAATTCTAATGAGAAAACACTCACTCTCCTCACCCTCTTGGGCGTCAGCACAAGGCGGGAATCAGCCGCATCCTTTATTTATCCTTCTGATTTTCCAGAACCTTTCCTTCCGGGAGAAATCTCTGGGCTCTTTGGGAGCTGTGAGTGGTGGCCGTCAGGTAAATCTGAGACTGAAAAGCAAGAGAAAGACAGACAGAGGAGGAGATGAGAATTGGTGACGGGGAGAAGCAGGGGCGTCCTATGTTCAATCGCAGGCTGAGAGTCTGGGTTAGTCTCCAGCGAAGCTAAGGACCACCAGGGTCTGGCCCCACTGGCCTTGTCACCTGGTGTGGGGACTGGGGACAGCCAACCCCCCATGGCCACTCTCAGAGGAATCAGGGAGGTGGAAGGGCACCCCCGAGAGCCAGATTGAAAATGGTCATGCTGTGAAATAATAAGATGCCCTTTCAGAAAAGTGAAGACTGTTCTCTTGGTTCTCAAAGACTTGCAAATACTCTGTGTCCTTCTGGAGGCATGCTGAAGCCTTCAGCCTTTGAGGGCAGTAATGGGAGTGCATCTGGGCTCAAAACCATCCAGCACTCACTGCCTGAGGGTGCTGAGGATGACCCGTGTCCACCCCTCGGGTGCTGTGGGGCCTGAAACCCCCTGATCACCGAGGACGGGAGGGGCCGCACAGACACTCCACTGTACCACCGGGGGCTTGGCTGCTGGGCTACAGTCCTTTATCAGATACATGGTTTGCAAACATCTTGGGCCATTTTGGATGGTGGATTATCTTACTCCTTGCTCCTTTTATACACAACTGTTTTTCATCTTGAGGAAGTCCAATTCATCTATTTTGTCTTTTGTTGCTTGTGCTTTTGGTAGATCTAAGAAATCATGACCAAATCCAAGGTCATGAAGATTTACTCTCATGTTTTCTTCTAGGAGTTTTCTAATTTTGGTTCTTGCATCTAGGCCTTTGGTCCATTTTGCATCTAGGCCTTCGGTTGATTTTGTATATGAGGTGGGGGGAGGTAAGGGTCCAACTTTACTCTTCTGCATGTGGGTATCCAGTTGTTCCAGAACCTGTGCTCACTGTTTGGGAGAAAATACCTGCAAATGACGTGACCAACAAGGGCTTAATTCTAAAATATACAAACAGCTCATACAACCCAAAAGAGAAAAAAAATCAAAAAATAGGCAGAATTTTAGAAGGTCTAAATAGACATTTCTCCAAGGACATACAGATGGCCAAGAGGCACGTGAAAAGATGCTCCACATCGCTAATTATGAGAGAATGCAAATCAAAACTACAGTGAGTTATCACCCCGTAGTGGTCAGAATGGCCATCATTAAAATGTCTAGAAATAAATGCTGGAAGGGGTGTGGAGAAAAGGGAACCCTCCTACACTACTGGTGGGAATGTAAATTGATGCAGCCGCTATGGAAAACAGTATGGAGGTTCCTCAAAACCTAAAAATAGAATTACCATATGAACCAGCAATCTCACTCCTGGGCACACATCCAGACAAAACTATAATTCGAAAAGGTACGTGCACCCCAGCATTCACAGCAGCACTCTTCACAATAGCCAAGACACGGAAGCAACCTGAATGTCCCTCAACAGATGAATGGATATAGAAGATGTGGTACATATATACAATGGAATATTACTCAGCCATAAAACAGAATGAAATAATGCCATCTGTGGCTACATGGATGGACCTAGAGATTATCATACAAAGTGAAGTCAGACAGAGAACAACACATACCATGTGATATCACTTATATGTGGATTATAAAATGAGACACAAATGAACCTATCTACAGAACAAAAACACACTCACAAATATAGAAAACAGACTTGTGGTTGTCAAGGGGAAGACAGGGGAGAGGGATGGATTGGGAGTTTGGGATTAGTAGATGCAAATTATTATATAAAGGATGGATAAACAAGGTCTTACTGTACAGCACAGGGAACTGTACTCAATACCCTGTAATTAACCATAATGGAAAAGAATATGAAAAATATGTATATATGTATGTTTGTATATATGAATCACTTTGCTGTACAGTAGAAATTAACACAACATTGTAGGAACACGGACACTCCGGTCAGACTCAAGGTGACCTCTGGAGCCAGGACAGAGGCCCGGCCTCTCTGTGGGCAGGCAAACCCACACACACAGGCCCTGGTGCAGTGCCTGTTCCGTGGGGTCAGGTGGGTGCACGCAGGTCAGCCAGTGTCTGTGTGTCTCAGCCTGTAACCACAGACCACACTGTCCTGCTCTGCTCACAAGAGCGAGGCCAATGGAGGGACAACAGGGGTGGGAACAAAGCCGGGTCATGGTCTGGCCGGGTGAGAAAGGGTCCAAGGAGCGAGAACCCGGCTGCCCTTGCCTGGTGAGCCGAGAGCTGACGTCCACCCTGTGGGCAGCCCCTCTCCCCACGTCCCGAGGTAAGGCTGCCTTTCCTGCACCCTGGGCAGTGTCATGCCCGTGTATACAGCAGGACGCACAGCAGTGCACGCAGCAGGCCTGATGCCTGCCCTTGCCATGCACTTGGGGGCTTCCTGAGGGTGGAACATCCCGACAGGACACGGGCCGACCCCGGGGAGGATGTAGGGGTGAAGCGTTTGGGAGCCTCTGGAGGGGATCCTCACTTGTCTGCACAGGTGGACTGAGGACACCGACCAAGGGTGAGCAGGTGGGGAGCCCCGCAAGGGTCCTAGGACTTCCCAATATAAAGGACTTCCCTTTCCTCCTCCTGTTGTGGATGACTTGGATGTGGTCGAAACAGCGGGACTTTGGAAGTTCAATTTTCCACATCATTCCACCAAAAAAAACTGTTAGAAATAATAAATGAATTCAGTAAAGACACAAAATCAGTACACACAACTCAACTGCATTTCTAAACACTAATAATGAACCATCAGAAAGAGAAAAAAAACCCTATTTACAACCGCATCAAAAAGAACAAAATACCAAGGAATAAATTTAACCGAGGATGCGAAAGACCTGAAAACTTTAAGACACTCATGAAGACACTGAAGAAGACACAAGTCGGTGGAAAGACTCCCTGTGCTCATGGAATGGAAGAAGCACTGTCGCTAAAATGTCCATTCTACCCAAAGCGGTGCACACAGGGAAGGCAGGCCGTCCTGAAATTCCAATGGTGTTTTTCACAGAAATGGAGCAAATCCTCCTAAGATGTGTGTGGAGCCACAAAGGACCCCGAAGAGCCAAGGCGACCCTGAGAAAGGAGAACAGGCCGCAGGCATCTCCCTCCCTGACTTCACACTTCATCACGAAGCTACAGTCCCCAAAACAGTGAGGAACTGGCTCAAAACAGGCACACAAACCAGAGGGAAGGGTCGGCGAGCCCAGAATACATCCTGCACGGTGGCGGGGGGGGGGGGGGCATTAAGTTACGACAAGGGGGCCAAGGACACACCAAGCGGAAGGGCAGCCCCACGGTAAACGGCGCGGGGAAGACTGCACACCCCATAACCCACGCGGCTCCACCGCACACCAGCCTGACCAAAAACCCAGCTTTGCACACCAAGGCCTTCCTGGGTCGCATGAAGACGGACCCCCGCAGCCGTCAGTCGCCCCCAGGAAGCTTCTCCCCACTGTTCCTCACTGTCTCCTCACCTGTTCCGCCGGCGTCGCCTGCGTCCTCAGGAAACCCAGCTCCCGCCAGCGTGGACGCAGCCCCACGTTGTCCTGAAGCCGAAACCACAGCGAGTCCTTGAGGAGACCGAGCGCCCGTCAGCAGCCACAACCCGGCGGTCCTGAGGAGACACAACTCCCCTCAGCTGCGCTCAGAGCGGGGTCCGCGGGGAACGCGCATGCGCTGTGGGTCACAGAGGGGTTATCAGCGCCACCCTGTGGTCGGAGCGGGAAGTGCAGGCCGCCTCTCCCTCACGGGTCACTGGAGACAGAGACCCTGCTGGCAGAACTGCTGAACCCATTAAATAGTGGAAATCAAACAAATGAAGACAATATCCCATAGCTTCTCCAAAGTAGTTAGGGAATAATGAATTGGAAACCATATGCAATAAAATGAATGTAGACACGAGCTTTACAACTTACACCAAATTCACTCAAAATGCTTCAGAGACAAGTTTGAAATGCAAAACTATTCAAAATTATAGGAGAAAACATAAAAGAAAATTGATATGAGCTTGGGCTTGGTCATGCCCATCACAAGCTTTGTGGTTTTAACACACAACACAAAAAAGGAGTCCAGAAAGAAAAACAAGGGATTCTGTGGACTTTATAAAATTAAAGATTTCTACTGTGTGAAAAACCTCATTCAGAAAATCAAAAGACAACACACACTGGGGGAAAAAAACTGCAAACATATCTAATAAAGAATTTGTCTCAAAATATACAAAGAACTACAACACAACCCCATTAAAAATAGGGAAAGCTCTAAATAGACACCTGGTCAAAGAAGGTACAGAGATAGTATACAAAACTATGCCCAGGACTGTGGGGCAGAGAAACAGTGGTCCAGTTCAACTCCCTGAGTCATGTGTGACCCAGGACTAGTCCTGTCCTTCCTGGAGGCCTCAGAGTGAGGGGAGGGAGGAAGGGGAAGAGGGCGGATTCTGCTTAAACCTAACTCTAACCCCGACCACTCTCACCACTTTCATTCAACATGGTCTAGGAAATCCTAGACATAGCAATTACATGAGAAAAAGACAGAAAAGGAATCCAATGGCAGAGGAAAAAGTAAAACTGTCACTGTTTGTAGATGAGATGATGCTTTATATTTCATTTATTTATTCATTCATTTATTTATTCTGGTTGTGCTGGGTCTCAGTTGTGGCAGGTGAGCTCCTTAGTTGCGGCAGGCAGCCTCCTTAGTTGTGGCATGCGAACTCTTAGTTGTGGCATGCATGTGGGATCTAGTTCCCTGACCAGGGATCGAACCCAGGCCCCCTCCATTGGGAGCGCGGAGTATTAACCGCTGGACCACTGGGGAAGTCCCGACATGATGTTTTATTTAGAAAATCCTTCAGATGACCCCCCAAAACAAATAGAATTCATTGGAAAATTCAGTTAAGTTGCAGGATACAAAATTAACCTATAGAAATCAGTTGCATCTCTATCCACTGGCAACAAACTTTCAGAATGAGAAGTTAAGAAAACAAACCCATTGACAATGGTATTAACAAAAATGAAATACCTAGGAATACATCTAACCCAGGAGGTAAAAGACCTGTACTCAGAAAACTGGAAGACACTGATGAAAGAAACTGGAGACGACACAGAGAAATGGATAGATATAATGTGTTCATGGACTGGGAGAATTCATATTGTTAAAAAGATTCCACACCCCAGAGCAATCTAGAGATTTGATGCCATTCTTATCAAAATACCAATGGAATTTTATGAGAACTAGAACAAAGAATTCTGATATGTGTAAGGAAACAGAAAAGAACCTGAATAGTCAATACGATCTTAAGAAAGAAGAACAAACTTGGACATATCACACTCCCTGTTTCAAACTAGACGACATATGTAGAGTAATCAAGACAGTATGGTACAGGAACAAAACAAATACACATAGGTCCATGGAACAGAACTGAGAGCCCCAAAATAAACATAGGCATTTATGGTCAATTCATCTATGACAAAGGAGGTGAGACTATACAATGGGGAAAAGATAGCCTCTTCAATGAATGGTGGTGGGAAAACTGGACAACTGCATGCACAAGAATCAGACTGGAATCCTTTCTTATACCACCTACACAAGCAACCTCAAAATGAATCAAATACTTCAATGTAAGACCTGAAGCCATAAAGCTCCTTGAAGAAAACATAAGCAGTCTGCTCTTTGACATCCGTCTTAGCAATATTTTCTGGATCTGTCTCCTCAACAAGAGGAACAAAAGCAGAATAAATCAATGGGACTCCATCCAACTTTAAAGCTTTTCAATGTCAAAGGAAACCATCCACAAAATGAAGAGGCAGCCTACCGAACGTGAGAAAATAGTTGCAAACAATATGTCTGAAAAGGGGTTCATATCCAAAATAGATGAAGAACTCACACAACTGAACCTCCAAAAACCAAAAACCCAATTAAAACATGGGACCGAACATTTTTCCAAAGAGTACTTACAGATGGCCAAGAGACATACGAAAAGATGACCAATATCACTTATCATCAGGGAAACGCGCATCAAAAGAACAATGAGATTATCACCTCACACCTAAAACTTTGGCTATCCTCCAAAAGACGACACTGTACCTAACAAAGGCTCTGATGCTCGTCCTAACGCAGGCCCTGACACTGTCTCTAAGACCCTGCGGCCATCAATATCTAAAGTCCTGACATTATCCTGAGCTAATATCCTGACCCATGTCTTACCAAGGTCCTGAAACTGTCCCAAAGTAAGCCCTGACGCTGTCCCTAAGTGAGGCCCTGAGGATGTCCCTAACAGAGGCCCTGAGAATGTCTTTTACGAAGACCCTAAGGCTGATCTTACAGAGGCCCTTATACTACTCCTACGTCACGCCCTGACACTGTCCCTCACTCAGGCCCTAAAGATAGGCCTCACTTAGGCCCTGTTGCCGTACCTTAGTTAGGCTCTGTCGCTGACCCTACTTCAAGCCCTGACACTGGTCCTGATTAAGGCCCTGACACTGGTCCTAACTAAGGCCCTGTTGCTCTCAATCACTAAGGTCTTCACTCTATCCCTAGCTCATTTCCTGGCACTGTCCCTGTCCTGGAAACTGACTCTGTCCCGAGCTAATTGCCTGCCTCATATCCTCACAGAAGCCCTAATGCTCTCCCTAACTAAGGGCCAGATTAGTCCTAACTCAGGCCCCCACACTGCCTCTAACTAAGGCCCGGAATCTATCCCTAATATAGGCCCTGCTGCCAGCAATAACTAAAATCCGGACACTATCCTGAGTTAAGAATCTGACCCATTTCTAACCAAGGTCCTGACGCTGTCCCTGAGAAAGCCCTGTCTCTGTCCCTAAGTGAAGGCCTGAGGCTGTGCCTAACTCAGGCCCTGAAGCTATGCCTACCTGAGGCCTTGAGGCTGTGACTACATTTGGCCCTGATCATGCCTTTAACTAAGACCCTGTTGCTGACCCAACAAAGGCCCTGATGCAGCTCCTACATCATGCCCTGACAGTGTCCCCAGCTAAGGGACTGACACTAGGCCTCACTCAGGCCCTGTGGCTCTCCCTAAGACAGGCTCTGATGCTGTCCCTACCTGAAGCCCTGACACCGGTTCTAATTAAGGCCCAGATACTCTAAGAGACTAAGGCCTTGACACTACCCCTAGGTCATTTCCTGACACGATCCCTAGACTTCACCCTAAGCCTGGCCCTTGCAAAGGTCCTGCCTCTTATGCTAACGGAAGCCCTTATGCTGTGCCTAACTCAGGCCCTGAATTTAGTCCCAAGGCCGTGACCCTGTCCCTAACTGAGGCCTAGATGCTCTTCCTAAATCTGGCCCAGAACTGTCCCTCACTAAAGCCCTAACACTACTTCTAACTCAGGCCCTGACACGGTACCTAACAGAGGCCCAGATGCTAGTCCTAACGCAGGCCCTGACACTGTGTCTAACTAAGGCCCTGCTGCCGTCAATATCTAAAGTCCTGACATTATCCTGAGCTAATATCCTGACCCATGTCTTTCCAAGGTCCTGAACCTCTCCCAAAGTAAGCCCTGACGCTGTACCTAAGGGAGGCCCTGAGGATGTCCCTATCAGAGGCCCTGAGAAGGTCTTTAACGAAGACCCTAAGGCTGATCCTACAGAGGCCCTTATACTACTCCTAAGTCATGCCCTGACACTGTCCCTCACTCAGGCCCTAAAGATAGGCCTCACTTAGGCCCTGTTGCCGTACCTTAGTTAGGATCTGATGCTGACCCTACATCAACCCTGACACTGGTCCCAACTAAGGCCCTGATGCTCTCAATAACTACGGACTTCACGGTAGCCCTAGCTCTTTTCCTGACCCTATCCCTGGCCTGGAACCTGACTCTGTCCCGAGCTAATTTCCTGCCTCTTATCCTCACTGAAGCCCTAATGCTCTCCCTAACTAAGGCCCAGACTAGCCCTAACTAGGGCCCTGACACTGTCTCTAAACAAGGCCCGGAATCTGTCCCTATTATAGGTCCTGTTCCCGGCAATAACTAAAATCCGGACACTCTCCTGAGCTAAGAATCTGACCCATATCTAACCAAGGTCCTGAAACTGTCCCTAAGAAAGCCCTGTCTCTGTCCCTAAGTGAAGGCCTGAGGCTGTGCCTAACTCAGGCCCTGAAGCTATGCCTACCTGAGGTCTTGACGCTGTGACTACCTCAGGCCCTGATCATGCCTTTAACTAAGACCCTGTTGCTGACCCAACAGAGGGCCTGATGCACTTCCTACATCATGCCGGAACGGTGTCCCCTGCTAAGGGCCTGATGCTAGGCCTCACTCAGGCCCTGTGGCTCTCCCTAAGTCAGGCTCTGACGCTATCCCTACCTGAAGCCCTGACACTGGTTCTAATTAAGGCCCAGATACTCTCAGGGACCAAGGCCTTGACACCACCCCTAGATCATTTCCTGACACGATCCCTAGACTTCACCCTAAGCCTGGCCCTTGCCATTGTCCTGCCTCTTATGCTAACTGAAGGTCTTATGCTGTGCCTAACTCAGGCCCTGAATTTAGTCCCAAGGCTGTGACACTGTCCCTAACTGAGGCCTAGACGCTCTTTCTAAATCTGGCCCAGAACTGTCCCTCGCTAAAGCCCTAACACCTCTCCTAACTCAGGCCCTGACACGGTACCTAACAAAGGCCCAGATGCTAGTCCTAATGCAGGCCCTGACACTGTGTCTAGCTAAGGCCCTGCCGCCGTCAATATCTAAAGTCCTGACATTATCCTGAGCTAATATCCTGACCCATGTCTTTCCAAGGTCCTGAAACTGTCCCAAAGTAAGCCCTGACGCTGTCCCTAAGTGAGGCCCTGAGGCTCTCCCTATCAGAGGCCCTGAGAAGGTCTTTAACGAAGACCCTAAGGCTGATCCTACAGAGGCCCTTATACTACTCCTAAGTCACGCCCTGACACTGTCCCTCACTCAGGCCCTAAAGATAGGCCTCACTTAGGCCCTGTTGCCGTACCTTAGTTAGGCTCTGAAGCTGACCCTACATCAAGCCCTGACACTGGTCCTGATTAAGGCCCTGACACTGGTCCTAACTAAGGCCCGGACGCTCTCAATAACTAAGGTCTTCACACCATCCCTAGCTCATTTCCTGACAGTATCCCTGTCCTGGAAACTGACTGTGTCCAGAGGTAATTTCCTGCCTCTTATCCTCACAGAAACCCTAATGCTCTCCCTAACTAAGGCCCAGACTAGTCCTAACTCAGGCCGTCACACTGTCTCTAACTAAGGCCCGGAATCTGTCCCTAATATAGGCCCTGCTGCCGGCTATAACTAAAATCCGGACACTATCCTGAGCTAACATCCTGACACATTTCTAACCAAGGGCCTGACGCTGTCCCTAAGAAAGCCCTGTCTCTGTCCCTAAGTGAAGGCCTGAGGCTGTGCCTAACTCAGGCCCTGAAGCTATGCCTACCTGAGGTCTTGACGCTGTGACTACCTCAGGCCCTGATCATGCCTTTAACTAAGACCCTGTTGCTGACCCAACAAAGGCCCTGATGCACCTCCTACATCATGCCCTGACAGTGTCCCCAGCTAAGGGCCTGACGCTAGGCCTCACTCAGGTCCTGTGGCTCTCCCTAAGTCAGGCTCTGACGCTGTCCCTACCTGAAGCCCTGACACCGGTTCTAATTAAGGCCCAGATACTCTCAGGGACTAAGGCCTTGACACTACCCCTAGGTCAGTTCCTGACACGATCCCTAGACTTCACCCTAAGCCTGGCCCTTGCAAAGGTCCTGCCTCTTATGCTAACGGAAGCCCTTATGCTGTGCCTAACTCAGGCCCTGAATTTAGTCCCAAGGCCGTGACCCTGTCCCTAACTGAGGTCTAGATGCTCTTCCTAAATCTGGCCCATAACTGTCCCTCGCTAAAGCCCTAGCACTATTCCTAACTCACGCCTTGACACGGTACCTAACAGAGGCCCAGATTCTAGTCCTAACTAAGGCCCTGAGTCGGTCTTTACCTAACGGCCTCTCTCTTTCCCCAACTACTCCCTGACGCTGCCCCTACCCAAGGCCCTGACAGGGTGCCTAATTG
Source organism: Lagenorhynchus albirostris (assembly GCF_949774975.1). Lineage (NCBI taxonomy): Eukaryota > Metazoa > Chordata > Mammalia > Artiodactyla > Delphinidae > Lagenorhynchus > Lagenorhynchus albirostris. The sequence goes on along the minus strand of NC_083113.1, from coordinate 23,284,963 downwards.
CCTGAGCTGTCTTTCACTAATACCCTGACCCTATCCATAACTAACGCCCTGATGATGTTCCCGCCTGAAGTATCTCTCACTAAGCCCCCCATGTTTTTCTCTGAGGCCCTGACACTCTCTCTAATTAAGGCCTTGACACTGTCTGTAAGTGATGGCCTGATGCAGCTCCCACCTGAGATGCTGATACTCTCACTTAGACCTTGAAGTCTCTACCTGAGAAGCTGACACTGTCTGTAACTAATTTCCTGACTTTTTCCTTAACTAACATCCTAATTTTGTCCCTAAATAACGCCCTAACACTGGTCCTAACTACGGCCCTGATGCTGACCCTATCTAAGGCCCCGACGATGTCCCTAATAGACTTAGATGTCCCTCACTGTTGGCCTGACCCTGTCCCTCACCAAGGCCCTGACCCTCTTCCTAACTAAGGCTGTGATGATGTCTCTACCTGAGGCACTGTCACTGTCTATAATAACAGCCGACTCTTTCCCTAACACACTGATGCTGCCCCAATAGCCGCATGTATCTCTCAATAACGCCCTGATCCTGTCCATAACTAAGGCCCTGAATATGTCCCTAAGTATGTCTCTGACGCTGTCCTTAACTAAGGCCCTGATGCTCTCTCTACGTAAGGCACTGACACCATCTATAATAATGGCCTGACTCTTTCCCTAACTAATACCCTGATGTTATTGCTAATTGAGGCCCTGAAGATGGCCTTAATACCCTTAGGTGTTCCTCTGTATCACCCTGATCCTGTCCATAACTAAGGCCCTGAATATGTCCCTAGGTAAGTCTCTGACCCTGTCCCTAACTAAGGCCCTGATGCTGTCTCTACCTCAGAATCTGAAATTCTAATGTCCTGACTCTCCCTAACTAACATCCTGACGCTGCTCCTAAGTGAGGCTCTGACACTCTTCTTAACTAAGGATTTGCCGCTGTCCCTACCTAAAACCCTGACAGTGTCTGTACTAATTACCTGACTCTTTTCCTAACTAACACCCCAGTTTTGGCCCTAACTAACGCCCTGACACTGGTTCTAATTATGGCCATGATGCTGGCTCTAAGGCCCTGAAGATATCCCTAAGTAACAGCCTGAACTGTGTCTAACTAAGGCTCTCACGTTACTTCTAAGTAAAGCACTGACACTGTCCCTAACTTACTCCATGATGCTGTCCCTTATAGTCTAAGCTGTCACTAAATAATGCCCTGATCCTGTCCATAAGTGAGGTCCTGAATATGTCCCTAAGTGCATCTCTGACGATGTCCTTAACAGCCTGAACTCTCTTCAAGTTATCTCTGAGGCTCTGACACTGGCCCTTCCTAAGGCCTCACTCCAGGGTTGTCCCAGGCTGCCGGGTGGTTTTCTCTTGTCCGCATCTCTAGCCAGCTGCCTGCCATCGGCCAGTCTAAGATTCTGCGATACAGTGGTCCCACGTGGGATGTGCCTGTGTAGGCTCACCTGCGGGAGGAGAGTCATGGCCACTCTGCCTTCCAGGGGACTGCGGCTCAGGGTAGGAGCCTCACAGCCAGTGTCTGGACACAGGGTTCTGTGTCCTTGTTCGTTGTAAATCCCTCGGAGTTACCTCTAACATTTCTGAATGGATATCGCCCCCTCTGCATATTTATAATATAAATTATTTACCACATTAAAATCCAGGAATGACATTCTTAGAACGAGCAGAAGAACACTGGATGCCCCCCCCAATGATCTATTACTTGGAAGATTTAAAATTCTAATGAGAAAACACTCACTCTCCTCACCCTCTTGGGCGTCAGCACAAGGCGGGAATCAGCCGCATCCTTTATTTATCCTTCTGATTTTCCAGAACCTTTCATTCCAGGAGAAATCTCTGGGCTCTTCGGGAGCTGTGAGTGGTGGCCGTCAGGTAAATCTGAGACTGAAAAGCAAGAGAAAGACAGACAGAGGAGGAGATGAGAATTGGTGACGGGGAGAAGCAGGGGCGTCCACGTTCAATCGCAGGCTGAGAGTCTGGGTTAGTCTCCAGCGAAGCTAAGGACCACCAGGGTCTGGCCCCACTGGCCTTGTCACCTGGTGTGGGGACTGGGGACAGCCAACCCCCCATGGCCACTCTCAGAGGAATCAGGGAGGTGGAAGGGCACCCCCGAGAGCCAGATTGAAAATGGTCATGCTGTGAAATAATAAGATGCCCTTTCAGAAAAGTGAAGACTGTTCTCTTGGTTCTCAAAGACTTGCAAATACTCTGTGTCCTTCTGGAGGCATGCTGAAGCCTTCAGCCTTTGAGGGCAGTAATGGGAGTGCATCTGGGCTCAAAACCATCCAGCACTCACTGCCTGAGGGTGCTGAGGATGACCCGTGTCCACCCCTCGGGTGCTGTGGGGCCTGAAACCCCCTGATCACCGAGGACGGGAGGGGCCGCACAGACACTCCACTGTACCACCGGGGGCTTGGCTGCTGGGCTACAGTCCTTTATCAGATACATGGTTTGCAAACATCTTGGGCCATTTTGGATGGTGGATTATCTTACTCCTTGCTCCTTTTATACACAACTGTTTTTCATCTTGAGGAAGTCCAATTCATCTATTTTGTCTTTTGTTGCTTGTGCTTTTGGTAGATCTAAGAAATCATGACCAAATCCAAGGTCATGAAGATTTACTCTCATGTTTTCTTCTAGGAGTTTTCTAATTTTGGTTCTTGCATCTAGGCCTTTGGTCCATTTTGCATCTAGGCCTTCGGTTGATTTTGTATATGAGGTGGGGGGAGGTAAGGGTCCAACTTTACTCTTCTGCATGTGGGTATCCAGTTGTTCCAGAACCTGTGCTCACTGTTTGGGAGAAAATACCTGCAAATGACGTGACCAACAAGGGCTTAATTCTAAAATATACAAACAGCTCATACAACCCAAAAGAGAAAAAAAATCAAAAAATAGGCAGAATTTTAGAAGGTCTAAATAGACATTTCTCCAAGGACATACAGATGGCCAAGAGGCACGTGAAAAGATGCTCCACATCGCTAATTATGAGAGAATGCAAATCAAAACTACAGTGAGTTATCACCCCGTAGTGGTCAGAATGGCCATCATTAAAATGTCTAGAAATAAATGCTGGAAGGGGTGTGGAGAAAAGGGAACCCTCCTACACTACTGGTGGGAATGTAAATTGATGCAGCCGCTATGGAAAACAGTATGGAGGTTCCTCAAAACCTAAAAATAGAATTACCATATGAACCAGCAATCTCACTCCTGGGCACACATCCAGACAAAACTATAATTCGAAAAGGTACGTGCACCCCAGCATTCACAGCAGCACTCTTCACAATAGCCAAGACACGGAAGCAACCTGAATGTCCCTCAACAGATGAATGGATATAGAAGATGTGGTACATATATACAATGGAATATTACTCAGCCATAAAACAGAATGAAATAATGCCATCTGTGGCTACATGGATGGACCTAGAGATTATCATACAAAGTGAAGTCAGACAGAGAACAACACATACCATGTGATATCACTTATATGTGGATTATAAAATGAGACACAAATGAACCTATCTACAGAACAAAAACACACTCACAAATATAGAAAACAGACTTGTGGTTGTCAAGGGGAAGACAGGGGAGAGGGATGGATTGGGAGTTTGGGATTAGTAGATGCAAATTATTATATAAAGGATGGATAAACAAGGTCTTACTGTACAGCACAGGGAACTGTACTCAATACCCTGTAATTAACCATAATGGAAAAGAATATGAAAAATATGTATATATGTATGTTTGTATATATGAATCACTTTGCTGTACAGTAGAAATTAACACAACATTGTAGGTCAACTACACTTTAATATCAATTGGTTTGAAGGCACTTTTATAAATTAGGTCTTATTTCTCTTGTCCTTTCATCCTGGGACAAATGTATAACAGAAACTAACGTGGATTACTCCGGGATGAACTCGTATCACAGAGAACTTTAATTGTTGAACAAACCATGAATACGAGTTACACCATGGGATGTCCTGACCCAATATGAAGTTTGTAAACCTTGTATCAAGCCGGCAGAATCTACTAAATTTGGAAATTCAAACTGAGATGAAGCCACCTATCCCATGACTTCTCCACAACTAGTTATACAACATCAATTGGAAACCATATACAATCAAATGAATGTAGACAAACAACTATAGCCTTCCTTTTTTTGCCTTTTAAATGAAGACGGTATTTAAGGTGATGTCTTGGGCCGTTTCAGGATGTTACTCAATTTCCTGGGTATCTGCCATGCACACAGGGGGTACACATGTTAGTTAACTTGTTTGTGCAACTGCATGAAGGTAGTTAATACCACAAAACTGTATACGTAAAGTGAATTAAATGCTAAAGTTGTGTTTTGTATTTTTAATGACAATGAAAAAAAGTGCAGCGCTGATATTTGTTACAAAAATGAACATTAAAAACATTCTTGGGCTTCCCTGGTGGCGCAGTGGTTGAGAGTCCACCTGCCGATGCAGGGGACACGGATTCGTGCCCCGGTCCGGGAAGATCCCACATGCCGCGGAGCGGCTGGGCCCGTGAGCCATGGCCGCTGAGCCTGCGCGTCCGGAGCCTGGGCTCCACAATGGGAGTGGCCACAACAGTGAGAGGCCCACGTACCGCAAAAAAAAAAAAAAAAAAAAAAAAAATTCTTAGTGAAAAAAGTCATACAGAAAAGGCCACCTAGATCCCATACTCATCTTGTCTGCTTCAAATCCATCAAGGTTGTCCAAAGGAGGGAGAAACTCAGTAATGGTTCCAGAAAAAGAAAACTGGATCAGGATGGATAAAGACATTTTCATACAGTTGGGAGAGTAGGTGAAAGTTGAAGTGGGGCTGAGTATTAAATTATAATGTGGACATCAGGATTTCTTCATTTAGGGGTTATGTGCTGGTTCCTTGGGCAAAACACACTGTGCATTTTGTGTGAAGTGGCAAACGTGAGTACTTTTTGCCATTATTGCAACTTTTCAGTACATTTTAAATTACTGGAAAGTAAATTACTTTTCTAGACAACCATGTCAGTACCATGCCAGAAAATCAGATAAGACGGACATCAAATTTTGTTATAGAGGCTAAGACTTACCCAGACCACGTTCAACCAAAGTTGTGATACTTATTTCCCTTGTCGGAGTCCGCATGGTATGAAGAGGCACCATGGGAAGAGTATATTAGTAGCTACCATCTCTTGGGTCCTGTGGATTACCTGGGGTGCAGTAGAAACTGTGAGATTTTAGTATTGCAATTTTTCACATTACTTCAAAAAATATGCTAAAAAATAAATTTAGTAAAGTTGCAAAATATGGATCAATATACACAAATCAGTTTTGTTTCTATACACTAATAATGAACCACCAGCAAGAAAAATTAAGAAAATTCCATTTTCTTAATTTACAATTCCATCGAAAAGAACAAACTATTTAGCAATAAATTTAACCAAGGACATGAAAGACCTATACTCAGAAAACTATAAAGCATTGATAAAGAAACTGAAGACACAATAGAAAACAATACTCCATGCTCATGCATCAGAAAAAATTACTATTATTAAAATGTTTGGGATGGGGGAAGATGGTGGAAAAGGAAGACGCGGAGATCACCTTCCTCCCCACAGATACACCAGAAATACATCTACACGTGGAACAACTGATACAGAACACCTACTGAACGCTGACAGAAGACCTCAGACCTCCCAAAAGGCAAGAAACTCCCCACGTACCTGGGTAAGACAAAAATAAATAAATAAACAGAGACAAAAGAATAGGGACGGGCCCTGCACCAGTGGGAGGGAGCTGTGAAGGAGGAAAGGTTTCCACACATTAGGAAGCCCCTTCGCGGGTGGAGACTGTGGGTGGCAGAGGGGGAAAGCTTCAGGGCTGCGGAGGAGAGTGCAGCCACAGGGGTGCGGAAGGCAAAGCAGAGAGATTCCCGCACAGAGGATCGGTGCCGACCGGCACTCACCACCCGATAGGCTTGTCTGCTCCCCGGCCTGGGCGGGCGGGGCTGGGAGCGGAGGCTCGGGCTTCGACCGGAGCGCAGGGAGAGGACTGGGGTTGGCAGCATGAACACAGCCTGCAGAGGACTAGTGCACCACGGCTACTCGGGAGTCCGGGGAAAACTCTGGACCTGCCGAAGAGGCAAGAGACGTTTTCTTCGCTCTTTGTTTCCTGGTGCGCGAGGAGAGGGGATTCAGAGTGCTGCTTAAAGGAGCTCCAGAGGCGGGTGCGAGCCACGGCTAAGAGCGCGGACCCCAGAGACGGGCATGAGACGCTAAGGCTGCTGCTGCCACCACCAAGAAGCCTGTGTGCGAGCACAGGTCACTATCCACACCCCCCCTTCCGGGGAGCCTGTGCAGCCCGCCACTGCCAGGGTCCTGGGATCCAGGGACAACTTCCCCGGGAGAACGCACGGCACTCCTCAGGCTGGTGCAGCGTCATGGCAGCCTCTGTCGCCGCAGGCCCGCCCCGCACTCCGTGCCCCTCTCTCCCCCACGGCCTGAGTGAACCTAGCCCCCCAATCAGTGGCTCCTTTAACCCCGTCCTGTCTGAGCGAAGAACAGACGCCCTCCGACGACCTACATGCACAGGCAGGCCAAATCCAAAGCAGAGCCCCGGGAGCTGTGCGAACAAAGAGAAAGGGAGATCTCTCCCAGCAGCCTCAGAAGCAGCGGATTAAAGCTCCACGATCAACTTGATGTACCCTGCATCTGTGGAATACCTGAATAGACAACGAATCATCCCAAATTGAGGAGGTGGACTTTGAGAGCAAGATTTATGATTTTTTCCCCTTCTCCTCTTTTTGTGTGTATGTGTATGCTTCTGTGTGAGATTTTGTCTGTATAGCTTTGCTTTCACCATTTGTCCCAGGGTTCTATCTGTCCTTTTTGTTTGTTTGTTTTTTCTACTTTCTCAAAAATTTTTTCTTAATAATTATTTTTTATTTTAATAACTTTATTTTATTTTACCTTAATTTATTTTATTTTCTATTGTCCTCTTTCTTTCTTTCTTTCCACATTTTCTCCCTTTTATTCTGAGCCGTGTGGATGAAAGGCTCTTGGTGCTGTAGCAGGAGTCAGTGCTGTGCCTCTGAGGTGAGAGAGCCAACTTCAGGACACTGGTCCACAAGAGACCTCCCAGCTCCATGTAATATCAAACAGTGAAAATCTCCCAGAGACCTCCATCTCAACACCAACACCCAGCTTCACTCAACGACCTGCAAGCTACAGTGCTGGACACCCTATGCTAAACAACTAGCAAGACAGGAACACAACCCCGCCCATTAGCAGAGAGGCTGCCTAAAATCATAGTAAGTCCACAGACACTCCAAAACACACCACCAGACGTGGACCTGCCCACCAGAAAGACAAGATCCAGCCTCATCCACCACAACACAGGCCCTAGTCCCCTCCACCAGGAAGCCTACACAACCCACTGAACCAACTTTAGCCACTGGGGACAGACACCAAAAACAACGGGAACTACGAACCTGCAGGCTGCAAAATGGAGACCCCAAACACAGTAAGATAAGCAAAATGAGAAGACAGAAAAACACACAGCAGATGAAGGAGCAAGATAAAAACCCACCAGACCTAACAAATGAAGAGGAAATAGGCAGTCTACCTGAAAAAGAATTCAGAATAATGATAGTAAAGATGATCCAAAATCTTGGAAACAGAATAGAGAAAATGCAAGAAACATTTAACAAGGACCTAGAAGAACTAAAGAGGAAACAAGCAACGAAGAACAACACAATAAATGAAATTAAAAATATTCTAGATGGGATCAGTAGCAGAATCACTGAGGCAGAAGAACGGATAAGTGACCTGGAAGATAAAATAGTGGAAATAACTACTGCAGAGCAGAATAAAGAAAAAAAGAATGAAAAGAACTGAGGACAGTCTCAGAGACCTCTGGGACAACATTAAACGCACCAACATTTGAATTATAGGGGTTCCAGAAGAAGAAGAGAAAAAAGAAAGGGACTGAGAATATATTTGAAGAGATTATAGTTGAAAACTTCCCTAATATGGGAAAGGAAATAGTTAATCAAGTCCAGGAAGCACACAGAGTCCCATACAGGATAAATCCAAGGAGAAACACGCCAAGGCACATATTAATCAAACTGTCAAAAATTAAATACAAAGAAAACATATTAAAAGCAGCAAGGGAAAAACAACAAATAACACACAAGGGAATCCCCATAAGGTTAACAGGTGATCTTTCAGCAGAAACTCTGCAAGCCAGAAGGGACTGGCAGAACATATTTAAAGTGATGAAGGAGAAAAACCTACAACCAAGATTACTCTACCCAGCAAGGATCTCATTCAGATTTGATGGAGAAATTAAAACCTTTACAGACAAGCAAAAGCTGAGAGAGTTCAGCACCACCAAACCAGCTTTACAGCAAATGCTAAAGGATCCTCTCTAGGCCTGAAACACAAGAGAAGGAAAAGACCTATAGTAACAAACCCAAAACGATTAAGAAAATGGGAATAGGAACATACATCTCGATAATTACCTTAAATGTAAATGGATTAAATGCTCCCACCAAAAGCCACAGACTGGCTGAATGGATACAAAAACAAGACCCATATATATGTTGTCTACAAGACACCCACTTCAGACCTAGAGACACATAGAGACAGAAAGTGAGGGGATAGAAAAAGATATTTCATGCAAATGGAAACCAAAAGAAAGCTGGAGTAGCAATTCTCATATCAGACAAAATAGACTCTAAAATAAAGACTAGTACAAGAGACAAAGAAGGGCACTACATAATGATCAAGGGATCGATCCAACAAGAAGATATAACAATTGTAAATATTTATGCACCCAACATAGGAGCACCTCAATACATAAGACAAATACTAACAGCCATAAAAGGGGAAATTGACAGTAACACATTCATAGTAGGGGACTTTAACACCCCACTTTCACCAATGAACAGATCATCCAAAATGAAAATAAATAAGGAAACACAAGCTTTAAATGATACATTAAACAAGATGGACTTAACTGATATTTATAGGACATTCCATCCTAAAACAACAGAATACACATTTTTCTCAAGTGCTCATGGAACATTCTCCAGGATAGATCGTATCTTGGGTCACAAATCAAGCCTCGGTAAATTTAAGAAAATTGAAATTGTATCAAGTATCTTTTCTGACCACAACGCTATGAGACTAGATATCAATTACAGGAAAAGATCTGCAAAAAAATACAAACACATGGAGGCTAAACAATACACTACTTAATAACGAAGTGATCACTGAAAAAATCAAAGAGGAAATCAAAAAATACCTAGAAACAAATGACAGTGGAGACACGATGACCCAAAATCTATGGGATGCAGCAAAAGCAGTTCTAAGAGGGAAGTTTATAGCAATACAATCCTACCTTAAGAAACAGGAAACATCTCGAATAAACAACCTAACCTTGCACCTAAAGCAATTAGAGAAAGAAGAACAAAAAAAAAAACCCAAAGTTAGCAGAAGGAAAGAAATCATAAAGATCAGATCAGAAATAAACGAAAAAGAAATGAAGGAAACGATAGCAAAGATCAATAAAACTAAAAGCTGGTTCTTTGAGAAGATAAACAAAATTGATAAACCATTAGCCAGACTCATGAAGAAAATGAGGGAGAAGACTCAAATCAATAGAATTAGAAATGAAAAAGGAGAAGTAACAACTGACACTGCAGAAATACAAAAGATCATGAGAGATTACTACAAGCAACTCTATGCCAATAAAATGGACAACCTGGAAGAAATAGACAAATTCTTAGAAATGCACAACCTGCCAAGACTGAATCAGGAAGAAATAGAAAATATGAACAGACCAATCACAAGCACTGAAAGTGAAACTGTGATTTAAAATCTTCTAACAAACAAAAGCCAGGGACCAGATGGCTTCACAGGCAAATATTATCAAACATTTAGAAAAGAGCTAACACCTATCCTTCTCAAACTCTTCCAAAATATAGCAGAGGGAGGAACACTCCCAAACTCATTCTACGAGGCCACCATAACCCTGATACCAAAACCAGACATGGATGTCACAAAGAAAGAAAACTACAGGCCAATATCACTGATGAACATAGATGTAAAAATCTTCAACAAAATACTAGCAAACAGAATCCAACAGCACATTAAAAGGATCCTACACCATGATCAAGTGGGGTTTATTCCAGGAATGCAAGGATTCTTCAATATACGCAAATCAATCAATGTGATACACCATATTAACAAATTGAAGGAGAAAAACCATATGGTCATCTCAATAGATGCAGAGAAAGCTTTTGACAAAATTCAACACCCATTTATGATTAAAACCCTCCAGAAAGTAGGCATAGAGGGAACTTTCCTCAACATAATAAAGGTCATATATGACAAACCCACAGCCAACGTCTTCCTCAATGATGAAAAACTGAAAGCACTTCCACTAAGATCAGGAACAAGACAAGGTTGCCCATTCTCACCACTCTTACTCAACATAGTTCTGGAAGTTTTAGCCACAGCAATCAGAGAAGAAAAATAAATAAAAGGAATCCAAATTGGAAAAGAAGTAAAGCTGTCACTGTTTGCAAATTACATGACACTATACATAGAGAATCCTAAAGATGCTACCAGAAAACTACTAGAGCTAATCAATGAATCTGGTAAAGCAGCAGGATACAAAATTAATGCACAGAAGTCTCTGGTATTCCTACACACTAATGATGAAAACATCTGAAAGTAAAATCAAGAAAACACTCCCATTTACCATTGCAACAAAGAGAATAAAATATCTAGGAATAAACCTACCTAAGGAGACAAAAGACCTGTATGCAGAAAATTATAAGACACTGATGAAAGAAACTAAGGATGATACAAAGAGATGGAGAGATATATCATGTTCCTGGATAGGAAGAATCAACATTGTGAAAATGACTCTACTACCCGAAGCAATCTACAGATTCAATGCAATCCCTATCAAACAACCACTGGCATTTTTCACAGAACTAGAACAAAAAAATTCACAATTTGTATGGAAACACAAAAGACCCCGAATAGCCAAAGCAATCTTGAGAACGAAAAATGGAGCTGGAGGAATCAGGCTACCTGACTTCAGACTATACTACAAAGCTACAGTAATCAAGACAGTATGGTACTGGCACAAAAACAGAAAGATAGATCAATGGAACAGGATAGAAAGCCCAGAGATAAACCCACACACATATGGTCACCTTATCTTTGATAAAGGAGGCAGGAATGTACTGTGGAGAAAGGACAGCCTCTTCAATAAGTGGTGCTAGGAAAACTGGACAGGTACATATAAAAGTATGAGATAACATCACTCCCTATCACCATATGCAAAAATAAGCTCAAAATGGATAAAAGACCTAAATGTAAGGCCAGAAACTATCAAACTCTTAGAGGAAAACATAGGCAGAACACTCTATGACATAAATCACAGCAAGATCCTTTTTGACCCACCTCCTAGAGAAATGGAAATAAAAACAAAAATAAACAAATGGGACCTAATGAAACTGCAAAGCTTTTGCACAGCAAAGAAAACCATAAACAAGACCAAAAGACAACCCTCAGAATGGGAGAAAATATTTGCAAATGAAGCAACTGACAAAGGATTAATCTCCAAAATTTACCAGCAGCTCATGCAGCTCAATAACAAAAAAAACAAACAACCCAATCCAAAATTGGGCAGAAGACCTAAATAGACATTACTCCAAAGAAGATATACAGACTGCCAACAAACACATGAAAGAATGCACAACGTCATTAATCATTAGAGACATGCAAATCAAAACTACAATGAGGTACCATCTCATAACAGTCAGAATGGCCATCACCAAAAAATCTAGAAACGATAAATGCTGGAGAGGGTGTGGAGAAAAGGGAACACTCTTGCACTGCCGGTGGGAATGTGAATTGGTACAGCCACTATGGAGAACAGTATGGAGGTTCCTTAAAAAACTACAAATAGAACTACCATATGACCCAGCAATCCCACTACTGGGCATATACCCTGAGAAAACCATAATTCAAAAAGAGTCATGTACCAAAATGCTCATTGCAGCTCTATTTACAATAGCCCGGAGATGGAAACAACCTAAGTGTCCATCATCGGATGTATGGATAAAAAAGATGTGGCACATATATACAGTGGAAAATTACTCAGCCATAAAAAGAAATGAAACTGAGCGATTTGTAATGAGGTGGATGGACCTAGAGTCTGTCATACAGAGGGAAGTAAGTCAGAAGGAGAAAGACAAATACCGTATGCTGACACATATATATGGAACTTAAGAAAAAAAAATATCATGAAGAACCTAGGGGTAAGACAGGAATAAAGAAATAGACCTACTAGAGAATGGACTTGAGGATATGGGGAGGGGGAAGGGTTAGCTGTGACAAAGTGAGAGAGTGGCATGGACATATATACACTACCAAGCATAAAATAGATAGCTAGTGGGAAGCAGCCGCATAGCACAGGGAGATCAGCTCGGTGCTTTGTGACCACCTAGAGGGGTTGGATAGGGAGGGTGGGAGGGAGGGAGACGCAAGAGGGAAGAGATATGGGAACATATGTATAACTGATTCACCTTGTTATAAAGCAGAATCTAAAACACCATTGTAAAGCAATTATACTCCAAAAAAGATGTAAAAAAAAAAAGTTTATTCTACCTAAAGCAATCAACAGACAGTGCCAGGAAAAGTAGACACCAGTCTCCAAAGAACGACACTGGTCACCATCTACACTGCACATAAAACTAACTAAAAGTGCACAGTATTCCACATTAAACCCTTCCTCTCCTGAGTCCCCTGAAGATGCACCCCACCCAGCCAGCAGTCAGCTGCACAGGAAGATTCTCCACACTTGCTCATTTTTTCCTCTTGTGGAGTCTCTTCACCAGTGGTTCCTGAGAAAACCCAGCTCCTGTCAGTGTGGACAATGCCTCATGGTCCGGAAACCTAGGCCCTGACAGGAGACAAAGCTCCTGTCTGCTTGTCACAGAGCAAAGTCTGTGGGCAGGGTGCACCTGTGCCCCCAGGGTCACACAGGTGGGTTCGGCGCCCCCTGTGGGATGTGAGAAAAGTGCCGGGAGTGCCGCACTCACAAACCCAGAGGCCTCATCTGGGAGGCAGTTCTGCTATATATACTAAGTTTGGAAATCCAAACTGAAATGGAGCCAAGTATCTCACTGTATCTTCTCAAAAGATGGTTAAGGAGCAATTAATTACAAACCATATGTAATGAAATGAATGTAGACACAAACTTTACAACTTAAACCAAAATTCACTCAAAATGCCCGTAGCCAAATTTAAATTACCAAACTATAAAAATCCTAGGGGAAAAAAAAAGATAATCTACATGACTTTGGGTCTGGTGACCTTATTCAGAAAACCAGAAGACAAACCACAAACTGCAAGAAACTATTTCCAAAACACATATCTGATAAAGGATTTGTACTCAAATTATGCCAACAACGCCATTAAAATCTGGTAAAGATTGAAACACACACCTGGCCCAAGAAGATAAACAGGCAGTAAATAAGCATACAAGAATAAACTCAAGATGCTGGTGGAATGCATGTACAACCAACTTTGAAAGACAGTTTGGCAGATTTTTCCAAATCAAAAGTCTCACCTTAGGATCCAAGAAGTGTACCTCTTGTATTTAGACAACGGCTTTGAAAAACTGTATTCAAACCAAAACTAGCATCAAGTAATGCACAGCAGCTCTATTCATAATGGTTAAAAACTTAAAGATATCAGGATGTCCTTCTGTAGATGAATTCATAAGCAAATTAGGGCACATACATGTCAAGGGGAGCAGAATACACCACCCCAAAATATGCCCATTTGACAAAAGGATTATTTTGGACTGATTAATTGAAGAAACAGCAGACCCAGGAGAATCTTTCAAAACCAAGTAGAAAATGCCCTTTTAGGAGGTAAATTTACATTTATTAAGGATATCTCCATTTGTAAGGGTATGTCCCTCTCTGGACCAGGAATTGAATGATGACTAAATATCAAGGAAAGCTTGTTGGGACCTCCCTGCTGGTCCAGTGGTTAACACCCCATGTTCCCAATGCAGGGGACCAGGGTTCAATCCCTGGTCAGGGAACTAGATCCCGCATGCTGCAATTAAGAGCCCGCATGCCGCAACTAAAGATTCCACAGGCCGCAACTAAGACCCGGTGCAGCCAAATAAATAAATGTTTTTTTTTTTAAAAAAAAAGCTTGTCAATGAAATAGGCCTGGATGTAAATCTGTGTAACAACCTTACCCTTGTTTACTGGGCTTTGCCTAATAACATCCCTTAAATGGCTGCCTCCATTCCCTGACATCTTTTTTTTGTTCTCAGCAGAAGTGTCTAAGGTAACGGCTTGGGCCATTTCAGGGAGTGACTCAGTTTTCCTGGGTATCTTTCAAGTATACAGGAGGTATGCATGGTATATATTAAACTTCTGATTGTTTTCTCCAGTTCGTCTCTTTTTCATTACAAGGGGGATCTCAATAAAGAACATAGAAGTGTAGAGGGGGAAAATTATTTTTCCTCTCATATACATGCAGTGCAATAGTATTCAGAGATATAAAGGAATGGATCATCAACCCGTGCCCCCCCCCAAAAAAAATAATACATGCATCTAACACTTACATTGCTAAGTGAAAGAATCCAGTCTGAAGTGCTACACAGTGTATGACCTCATTTATATGACATTCTAGAAAAGGCAAAACTGACATGGTAAACAGTTTACAGAATATGTGCTTGAAAATAGTCCATATGATACTTCAGTGGTGAATACCTGTCACTGCATTTGGCTATACCCACAGATTTTTACAACCCAACAAGTAATTTACAATCTATTCAAACTTAACTACTTAGGATATGGGAGTGTCAAAAACTGGGATACAGAATGTAACAAAGAATCTAACTGATTCAGAAATGTATGAAAAAACTCACAGTTGGTAGTGGGACAAATGGGCTGACCTAAGTTAACTTTGGAAATGTACAGAATCTTAGGCCAAAGACAAAATGTGCCATACATACACAGTGGACTCTATGTTCTTTCCCATGAGGGGTAGCAGCTAACAGTACTGAAACTACTATATCAGTCATCAAATGGAACAAGCACTGAATTTAATAAATGACAAATGGTGGAAGCCAGGTTTCTTACCACTGGAGTTGGATGTTACAGTCAAACGAAGGGAGAAGGTTACAATATCCATGTCATAACAGATCCACTTGGAGATATCAGTATAAACTATCTTTAGCCTACACATAGTTCCACATGGAAATCTTTGTAATTATGTGTATATGCATAGGCTGGGATACATGCATATATTTCTATGTACTGTCAGCTGAGCATATTTAGCTCCCACATGTAAGTTTTTAATACCATTCTCTAATAAAAGGAACTAGGACTCTTTGAAGAAAGGGCTGATGGTAGGACTGAGACAGTAAATATATGAAGCAGGATAATCTTAAAATATCAGAAAGTAAAGAAGTACCAAAAATTTTTTAAACCCACAAAAGAAAAAATATGTAAAATGAAAACAAGAGCAAATGGAAGAAGCTCTCAACAGCCAAAGCAACAATGAACTAAGCAGTCTAATAATGCAGTGCTGGATTATAACCAAAAGTTTACAATAATTATTCACGTGTCCAAACTGGTATAAATAAATTACATAGTTTTTGATGAATGGTGTTAAATAGAAATCTCCTATGCAGAAAGCTTCTAAACAATGTATACAGCAAGTCAGCTGTCCATCAACGATGTGAAGCTAACCCCTCTCCTCAAGTGTGGCTTCTGCATTATGACTGCCTCCTACATAAGACACACAGGATGGACATGGGAAAAAATTAACCTCACTGTGGGAAAACGTGACAAACATTACCTCAGCTAGGTGACCAAAATTAAGAATATAAGGGAGAAGTTCCCTTAAGAGCCTGTCCTCTTGATATATAGTGAAGAGGAAGCACTTCACATCTGTGGTCTGCTTTTGCAAAGCCAAGTCTAACCACAACAAAACCACCAAGCAAATCCCAGTGCCCGGCAGTCTATACAATACCTGAGCAGCCCTCCTCCACGCTGTCAAGGTCATGGAAACAAGGAGAATCTGAGCAACTGTCAGAGCCCAGAAGAGACTAAACAGACATGATGACCCCATGTCCTCTGAGACCCTGGAACAAGGAAAGGTATAACAAAGGGAACGTGAATAGAGACTTCAGTTAATAGTAAAGTATCAGTATATTGTTCATTATTTGTCATGATTCTGTAGAAAATTAGACAGGAACAATTAAACGTCAAAATAAGAGAGACCTACCGTAACAAACTGGAAATCTAGAGGAAAAGGGGGATTTCTTTGTAAAAACACATTACCAAAATGGACCCTAAATGAAGGAAAACACAAAAAGGCCAATTAACCACTGAGGAAAGACAGAGCTGTTTGCCAGCTCCCCTAGTTTATGACCCCACCCAGCGTTTTCACCTACCCCAGCCACGCCTACCCAGTGAGGACACCTGAGGAAGGGTCAGGGATTATTGACTCAGATGCATCAACCAGGACTTTTTCTTTTCCCAGTGACTGGACACACTTACGGAAATAAAATAAATTAGTATTTATTGTAAGGGTAGAAATACGTTAATATTTACAAGTGGCAAGTTGAAGAATGGGTTTGGACCTGGCAGGTCCAGGGGCTCACACTGTCTCAGTGTGACCTTGCTTCTCTCCAAACCTTTGTCCCGCTCAGTGCCTTTGGGGGAGCCCATTCATAGGCACAGGCTCTCTCACTGCACTTGGACCAACAGCAGTTCTAGGCTGACAACCACTCACCATCCATTTTCCGAGAAAGAGTTTCTCCTTTTCTTGGATTCCAAGAAAGTCATGGTTTTAAATGCCTTTGATCTGGCTTGGGTTGCACGCTCATCCTTGACCGATCACCAGAAGATGGAAAATGGGACTGGCTAGATGTGGGTTGTAAACCCATCTTCGAGCTGGGTGGAATATGGGGTCATCCTTCTGCAACTGTTTGGACTGGAAGCAGGTGGCATGTAATTCCCAAAGGAAAACTGAGGCACTTGGGCCTGAGAACAGATGCTGGCTGGGAGAAAGCAACAGATTCTATGTCAATGACAGCTCACTGCACAGCACAGAATCTGACACAAAAGGAGGAAAGGGGTTCACTTAGGGTCAGGGGCTGCAGCGACTCATCCAGTGCTCTTACTGTCCCTCCCAAGACTGCAAAAAGTTCTTTCACTTGCTGAAAAGTCAGGATCATTGGTGGTGGTAAACTCAAGTCTCTTTGCTTGGGCATCAGGTCCTCACATCTCAGAGGCTGGCCCAGAACAGCCCATGTGTCCTGAGAAGACACACAGACCTCATTCCTGCCCCTGAGAGGTGGGAGCCCTGAGTTATGCCATCTCCCTGGCCATATTAATTGCCCATCCCTGAAAAACAATACTGCTCCTTTTCCAGTTTCTTCTCTCTCCTTTACTAAGAGGAAGAAACCAAATGCTAAGGTGGTAAGGACACTTGAGCAATGAAGTAACGGGAAGCTCGAGAATTATTCCATGCCATGGAACCCATAATTGGCAGGCTTTCCAGAGGCCACATGGATGCATATGGCTCTCCAAGACAATGGCAGTGGCAGTGTAAACCTCACACTGGGAGGTCCAGTTGCTCCCATATCTTTGATTCTTAATGAATATGCATGTCAAAAGTTTCTAACGACTGAAAGAACAGAGGATTGCAGGGCCATGGTCCGCTGCATGGGTGTTGCATCAGGGCCACACTCCAATGTCTAGAGGATTACTCCCTCGCTTGGCAGCCTATGAGGCCGTGAGCGGGAGGCCTTTTTCTCAGCCACATGCATGTTGGTGGTTGAAACTTCTCAAAGGAATGTCTACACTGCCCAGGTAGCTCTTGAATTGCCCAGCATCATGGTCAGCTCCATAGCTGTACATGAGGGCATGACAATGCCCAGGCTGGACTGAGCTAGAGGACCACAGATGCCTGCCTGGATAGTCAGAGGTCGAGGGATGTCCTGCCTGAGACTTGATCATCTATTCATGCCCACTCAGATGGGACAAAGGATGCCTCCAGTGCCAGGAGGGCCCCAGCAGCCCTCAAGAAGGCAGCATCTGGGGGCTGGCAGGTCACTGCACCCAGTCCTGTATAAATCCACACATGTATACTGAGTGCCCTCCTGTCTCGGCTGTGCTGGAACCTGGGGCTGCCCAGGCAGAGTAGGGACAGCATCACCCTTCCCAGGTGGGAGGGCAGAAGGAAACCATGCATGACTTCTGACACCCTCCCCAATCCTTGACAGAGGTTGAGTTGGATAAGAAACAGTCCTAGACAAGAACAGACAGTTCATTCTTCTCTCAGAGCCCAGGACTGGGGGAAGGGAGGCCAGAAAAACAGTTATTGACCTCAGCTCCCTGACTCCTGTTTGACCCTGGGCAAGTCCTACCCATTCTGGAGGCTTCACAGAGAAGGAGAGGGGAGGACAATGAGGGCCAATTGTGCTTAAACCTAACTCTAACCTTTACCCTAAGAACCCTAACCTCTAACCGTAACCCCCTAACAACCCTAGCCCCAGACCCCTAGACCCTCACCACTGACCCCTAAACTCTAATCCCTGACCCTTTAACCACAACCCTCTACCATGACTCTCCAACGATGACCCATAACCCTAAACCGTGACCACTGAACCCTCACACTGACTCAGCCCCAAGCCTAAAACCTGGCCTAGTGGGCGCCGAGGGATGACTGAATGAACTCTCAAATAAACCGAGGAATTAAATCTTCCCGACCATGAATTTAGCAATGGTTTCTTAGATTTGACAGTAAAGCATAAGAAATGAAAGAAAAAATAGATAAATTGGATTTCCTCAAAATTACAAACCTTTGTGCATCAAAAGAGGCTATTCAGAAAGTAAAAAGACAGCCCACAGAATGGAAGACAATATTGGCACATTATATATCTCATAAGACTCTTTACCTAGAATGTACCCAGGACTTTTCCAACTCATCAACAAAAAGACAAACAATACAATTTTTGAAACAGACAAATAACTTGCATGGACTGCTCTCCAGGCAAGACATACAAATGGTCAACAAGGACATGAAAAGATGTCAAATGTCAGGAGTCATGATGAAAATGCAAATTAAGGCCACAGTGTGATGCCCCTTCACACACACTAGAATAAAAATAAAATTTTAAATAAATTTTAAAATATGTAAATAAAAATAACAAACGTTGGCAACAATGCAGAGGAATTGGAACCCTTAAAAGTTACTTATGGAGATGTACAATGGTGCAGTCTATGTGTACACACCTTTAGCATTTACTCAAAAATATAAAATATAATTACCATGTGGTTCAACAACTCCACTCCTAGATATATACCAAAAAAATGGAAAACAGGCATTCAAACAAAAACTTGTACACCAGTTATTCACAGCAGCACTGTTCACAATAGCCTAGGGTAGGAAAGATTTAAATGTCCATCAGCAGGTAAACGGATAAGCAAAATAAGGTAGATCCATAAGCTGCATTATTCTGTCATATAAAGGAATAAAGTAAAATTATACAGCCGCTGTGGAAAACTGTATGGTGGCTCCTCAAAAACATGGAAAATGTATGATTCCTTGATTCCACTCCAGGGTGTACACCCAGAATATTAGAAAGCAAGGACTGGAACAGATATCTGTACCCCATATTCATAGCAACATTATTCACAATAGCCAAAAGGTGGAAGCAACACAACACATCCTTCAACAGATGAATGGATAAGTACAGTGTAGTATATATGCAATGGAATATGATTCAACCTTTAAAACTAAGGTAATTCTCACACATGCTACAATGTGGATGAACCTTGAAGTCATTATGCTAAGTGAAACCAGCCAGACACAAAAAGGACAAACGTTCTATGATTCCACTAGTATGAGGTATCCAGATAAGTCAAATCCAAAGACAAAGTAGAATAAGGTTGCCAGGGGTTGAGGTGAGTTAGTGTTTAATGGCTACAGTTTCACATGGGGAAAATAAAGTTCTGGAGATGGATGGTGAGGATATTTTTACAACAATGTGAATGTACTTAAGGCCATAGAACTATATACTTACAAATGGTTTAAATGGGGCTTTCCTCGTGGCACAGTGGTTAAGAATCTGCCTGCCAATTGCAGGACACACGGGTTCAAGCGCTGGTCCTGGAAGATCCTGCATGCCGCAGAGCAACTAAGCTCGTGAGCCACAGCTATTGAGCCCTCGTGCCACAACTACTGAAACCCATGCGCCTAGAGCCCGTGCTCTGTAACGAGAGAAGCCACCGCAATGAGGAGCCTGCACACGGCAATGAAGAGTAGCCCCCGCTGGCCGCAACTAGAGAAAGCCTGCGTGCAGCAGCAAAGACCCGACAAGCCAAAGAATAGAAAATAATTTTTTTAAAAAGCTTTTAAAAAATGGTTTAAATGGCAAATGTTATGTGTTTTTAATCACAATGGAAAAATGAATGAAATAATGATCAATGTTACAATGCAGATAAACAGTGAAAACATCCTAAGTGAAAGAAGCCATACAGAAAAACCACCCAGATCATGCTCATCTTGTACACTTTCAATCCAGCAAGGTTTTTAAAGTGAGGAAAAGCCCTAGTGATGGTTCCAAGAAGAGAAAACTGGATTCGAATAGAAAAATACATTTCCACAAAGCTGGGGCAGCTGGTGAAAGTTGAAGCGGGTCCGTGGATAGGATTATAATGTGGAAACCTTAATTATTCCTCACTTTGGGGTTATGTGCTGGTTCCCTGGGAGAGTGGCCCTCCCACTCTCACAGGGTAAAACAAACTGGAGTATTTTGTGAAGATGGAAAACTTTATACTGCTATTTAAAGTCTTTTATACACTTGAAATTTACTAGAAAATAAAGTACTTATCAAAACAACCACGTCATACCATGCCAGAAATACAGACATCAAACTCTGTTATAGAGGCCAAGCCCTACCCAGATCCAGTTCACCCACAGTGGGGATGCTAATCACCCTTGTAGGAGTCCACATACTACAAGAGGCACCATGGGAAGATTATATTCGGAGCCACTATGTCTTGGGTGCTGTGGATGACCTGGATGTAGATGAAACAGTGGGATTTCTGAATTCTAGTTCTCCACATTCAACCACCAAAAAACTGTTACAACTAAAAAATGAATTCAGTAAAGCTGAAGGATACAAAAAAAAAAAAAAGAGAAAAATCAATGCACAAAAATCATTTGTGATTCTATACACTGATAATGAACCATCAGAAAAAGAATTTTAAAAAAATCCCACTTACAGTTGCATCCAAAAAGATAGCTAGGAGTAAATTTAACCAAGGACATGAAGGACCGGCACACTGAAAACTGGGAGACACTGATAGAGGACACTGCACAGACGAAAATACATGGAGGGGCTTCCCTGGTGGCGCAGTGGTTGAGAGTCTGCCTGCCGATGCAGGGGACGTGGGTTCGTGCCCCGGTCCAGGAAGAACCCACATGCCGTGGGGCGGCTGGGCCCGTGAGCCTTGGCCGCTGAGCCTGCGCTCTGCAACGGCAGAGGCCACAACAGTGAGAGGCCCGCATACCGCAAAAAACCAAAACAAAACAAGGGCTTCCCTGGTGGCGCAGTGGTTGAGAGTCCGCCTGCCGATGCAGGGGACACGGGTTCGTGCCCCGGTCTGGGAGGATCCCACATGCCGCGGAGTGGCTGGGCCTGTGAGCCATGGCCACTGAGCCTGCGCTTCCGGAGCCTGTGCTCCGCAACCGGAGAGGCCACAACGATGAGAGTCCCACATACCGCAAAAAAAAAAAAAAAAAAAAGAATACTGTGAAAATATGCATTCTACGGTGGGAATTCCCTGGCTGTCCATGGGTTGGGACTCTGTGCTCCCACTGCAGGGGGCGCGGGTTCGATCCCGGGTTGGGGAACTAAGATCACGCACCCTGCATGCTACATGGTGTGACCCAAATTTTTGTTTAATTTAAAACAAATATGCAGTCTAGCCAAATTAATGTACGCATTCAATGCAATCCTTACCAAAAGTCCAATGACATTTTCCATAGAAACAGAACAAATAATCTTAAGTTGTGTGTGGAACCACAAAGGACCCAGAAGAGCCAAAACGACCCTGAGGAAGGAGAACGGGCTGGAGGCGTCTCCCTCCCTGATTTCACACTACATTACGAAGCTACAGTCCCCAAAAAGTGTGGAATGGGCACAAAAACAGGCACACAGACCAGAGGAACAGAGCAGAGAACCCAGGAATCAACCTACAGGTATGTGGTCAGTTAATTCACAAGAAAGGAGCCAAGAACATACACCAGGGAAAGGACAGTCCCCTCAATAAATGGTGCTGGGAAAACCAGACACCACACGCCAAAGAACACTGCACTCTGTCTACACCACACACAAAAGGGGCCAAAAACCCAGTTTTCCACATCAAGCCCTTCCTCTCCTGGGTCCTCTGAAGACAAACACCCTCAGTGGTCAGCCACGCACAGGAACCTTCTGCCCACTTTTCCTCACCTTCTCCCTCAACAGCATCACCTCCCGGCAGGTCCTGGGGAGACCAGGCTCCTGTCAGCATGAACTGGACCCCACAGTGTCCCAAAGCTGAAGGCCCAGCGGGTCCTGAGGAGACCCGGCTTCTGTTAGTGTGGATCCGACCCCGGCTTGTTCTGAAGCCCGGCCATCAGCGTGGACTCAGCCCCACGTGTTCCAGAAGCCAAAGCCCCAGAAGGTCCTGAGGAGACAGGGCTCCTCTCAGCATGAACATGAACAGCATGATCTGAACAGACATTCCGCCAAAAAAGATATACAGATAGTAAAAGTCATACAGAAACAAGCTCAAGGGCTTCTCTGGTGGCGCAGTGGTTGAGAGTCCACCTGCCGATGCGGGGGGCACGGGTTCTTGCCCTGGTCCGGGAAGATTCCACGTGCCACGGAGCAGCTGGTTCCGTGAGCCATGGCCGCTGAGCCTGCGTGTCCAGAGTCTGTGTTCTGCAACGGGAGATGCCACAACAGTGAGAGGACCGCATACCGCAAGAAAAAAAAAAAGAAAAAGAAACAAGCTCAACATCATATACCATTATGGAATTACAAATTAAAATCATGAGCTATCACAGCACACCTATTAGGACTGCTAAGCTCCAAAAATATGACAATACCAATTGCTAGAGGGTGAGGAACAAAAGGAACTCTCCCTCATACCTGGGGGGATGCATGTGCAGCCACTTTGTAAGACAATTTGGCAGTTTTTTCCAAAGCTAAACAAGTCTCATGTTGGGATCCAACAATCACACTTCCAGTATTTAGGCAACTGCTTTGAAAATCTACGTCCAAATGCAAAGAAGGATGCAATTATGAAGAGCAGCACTTCCATAATGGCTAAAAACTTGAAGAAATCAGGATATCCTTCAAAAGATGAATGCATAAGCAAATTGGGGTACATCCATGTCAACGCGAGTAAAATATGCCACCCCAAAATATGTCTCTCTGGCATGAGGATTATTGGTCTGCTTTAAAAAAAAGGGCTTCCCTGATGGCTAAGTGGTTAAGAGTCCACCTGCCGATTCAGGGGACACAGGTTCGAGCCCTGGTCCGGGAAGATCCCACATGCCGCAGATCAACTAAGCCTGTGAGCCACAACTACTGAGCCTGCGCTCAAGAGCCCGCGAGCCACAACTACTGAGCCTGTGTGCCACAACTACTGAAGCCCACACGCCTAGAGCCTGTGCTCCGTGACAAGAAAAGCTACCACAATGAGAAGTCCGCACACCGCAATGAAGAGTAGTCCCTGCTCACCACAACCAGAGAAAAGCCTGCACGTGGCAATGGAGACCCAATGCAGCCAAAAATAATAAATTTTTTAAAAAATCTCAGAAAACTGAGATTGCCGTTTTATGAAGGACATTTACAACAGAGAAATCTCCATTTATAAGGGTATGTCCCTCTTTGCACCCAAAATAGAAGGATAATTAAATATTAGGTAACTCTTTTCAATGGGGAAGTCCTGACTTAAATGTGCAAACAGTCATACCCTTGTTTACTGTGCTTTGCATGATAACCTGCCATAACTGGCCTTCCCCCCTTCCCCAGAATCTTTCTTCTGTTTTTAGCTGAAGACAGTATTTAAGGGGATGGTTTTGGTCATTTCAGGGCGTGACTCAGTTTTCCGTGGTATCCCCCCTGTATTCAGAAGGTATACATGTTATTAAACTTCGGCTTTTCTCCTGGTAATCTGTCTTTTATTACAGGGGCGGGGTGGGGGGGGCCTCAACCAAGAACCTAGAAAAGTAGAGGGAAAATTGTTTTTCCTCCCATACACGTGCAGTGGAATACTACTCAGCAGAAAAGAATGCACAACCAACCTATGGAAAGACATTGATAAATCTTCAGTATATACTGCTAAGTGAAAGACTCCGGTCTGCGGAGGCTGCACACAGTATGACCCCATTGATTACATTCTGGGAAAGGCAAAGCTATGTAGACGATAAGCAGATCATGGGGTGGGGTGTCTGAAGTAGTCCACGTGATACTCTAGGGTGGATACCTGTCACTAGGCATTTGTCTAAGCCCACAGATGTGCATAGCCCAAGGGGCCAATCATAATCTATTCAAATTTAGTTATTTAGGATGTAGGAATGTTGCAGGATGGAATACATAATGTCACAGAATCTAACTGTATTAGAAATATATGGAAGCAACTCACTGTAGGGGATGGGATAAAAGGTGCTGACTTAAGTCACCTTTGGAAATGAATGGAATCTGTAGACTAAAGGCAAAATGGACCATATATAAACAGTGGGCTTTATTCTATGAAGTTCTTTCCAGGGTGTAGTTAACAATTCTGAAACCTCTGCACATGTAACCTGGAAAGGAGCAATGCACAGATAAATGGCAGATGGTAGGAGCCAGGGAGCCAGCCACAGCCTTGCTGTGGGAGTGGGAAGTTACAGATAAGCAAGGGGAGAGCCTTTGCCCTCGTAATACTGGATCTGGGCTTCCTGGGAGGATGCTGACTGGCTGGGGGAAACACAGAGATCTTCACGCTGGGAAGACCCTGCAGGCACAGGAAGTTCACGCCCCATCTTTCCACCCATACCTGCTGGAAACACTCAGCCCTCCATAATCAGACAATTGCAGCGTTTAAGACATTCTCACCCCCAGGCAGATAAAGGAGCGTGAGGGTCTTGCTTACCCCTAAGCTGTCCCAGAATCCAGGCCCTGGGTGACCAGCAGGTGAGAGGAGGGAGGAAGACCGGTCCTGAGGACAGAGGTTCCCTCAAGTCTGTGAGCCCAGGAGCCCCGATGGGGTTCATTCCCAGTGCGGACATGGGCGGGACCTGCAGTGGTTCTCTTCCCCCTGGGCCCTTTGATGAAGCCATGGCAGCACTGGGCCCTGACATCTCCTGGCGGTGTCTCAAACTCTTACACAGCAGTTTTACAAAGGAACAGGAGAATGGAGCTGAGCCCCTGACGGCCACTCCTTTGTGGCTCTGAGTTGCTTCCACCAGGACCGCAGTCACCTGCACATAGTCCGCTGTGACCTACCTGCTCCCATTGGCCTTTCCTCTCCCTCCCTGTGATGATTCCCGTGACATTTCCAGCCTGGACCCCTCTCCCAGGCCAGACGTCTCTGTCCAGCCACTGCACCCCCATCTCACCTTGGGGGCTAACAGGCCCCTCAGAGGACTGGGCCCACAGCTCCCCACACCCAGGAGCAGCCCCACCTTCCCAGGTTGCCGAGCCCAGGCACCAGGTGTAACCAAGCAGGACCCTATTGGGCCTTCCCAGGACAGGCCCCTCCCCCACATGCTCTGCTGTAGCTCCTCTCTGAAGTACCTGGATAACAGTATCTGATACACGCTTCCTGAGTTGTTTTATAGATGCTAAAACCACCACCAAGTGGAAGAACTTAACTACTTGATTATCATGAACATGTAGCCCCGGAACTTCTAGCGCCTAAGAATTTATAATGTTAACCGCCTGTTACCTCACCATCAACCAGAGAATTGTGCACCAGCTGATCACATACCCTGCGACGCCCCTCCTTCACCTGGCCTTTAATATCGCTTTACTGAAATCCTTCAGGGAGCTTGGGGTTTTAGAGCACAAGCCACCTGGACTCCTTGTATTGGCACTTTTACAACTAAAGCTGCACTTTCCTTCACCACACCCAGTGTCAGTAGATTGGCTTTACTGCACTCGGGCAAGGGGACCCAAGTTTTGTTCAGTAACACTGGGGCCTCCCAGGCTCCCACCCTCCTTGTGCCCCAGTGACTGTCATCTGCTTCTCCAGTCTTGTTGCAGCAAAAGTAGAAATGAAGTTTTCCTTCCCCTGAGAACAAGGAAAACAAAGGGAACTGCAAACAGGCTAGAGAAGAAACATAACCTGGCCTGAAAGAGTTCATCACTCCTTGTTATACTTTGTCACTAATCTGTAATAACTACATTTGTACTTTACAAAGCTAACCTCACTCCCTGACACTATGTAATTTACATTCGGCACCCATCACCCCTGACTCTGTGAGTTACATCCCCTGCCTCTCACTCCCTAACCTTATTATGTCCAGCACTTACATTCTATACGCCCCTCATAACAAATCACCCCCTATAGCTTTTGCATTTCAGAAACGAGGTCACCGCCGATAAACCAGAGGCAAACGTATGCAATTACCAGACTGCTGGACCCCAATTACCACGCGGCCTGATGCCAGCTATGACTGTTTTGAAATAATGCAAAGGAAAGGAAGAATGCAAGACATTCACTACTTTTATACTCACCCTATACCCCGGACTGCGAGAGCCCCACGCATAAAATTTTCCCTGATTCTCAAGGAGAGTGGGGTGTCCAGTTCTTGTGGTGCTAGCCAGCTGTGTCTTCCCTTATGCCTGGCAGAAAAATAAAGCCATCGCTCTCTTCCTCCAAAATTCCTGTCTCCGTATTTCTGTTTGGCCTCGGTGCACGGGGAAGCCGAGATTTCGACAACAGTCTGTGGCCAGTTCCCACACTAATTCCCCTCTAAGCCCACAACCCTGGCCCAAGCCCTAACTTGTGCCTGGTTCCTCCATCAGGCCTGACAAAGCTCCCTGCCCGCACAGTGCGTCTCACATGCCACCCCAACCTGGTCTTTCTGAAGCATAAACGAGACTGACTCTCCCCCGCCTGTAATCCCCCAAATGTTTCCCCACTTTCGCTAGGGTATCTGCCGGGAGAGACATCTGCCAAGGCCCTGAGAGTCCCCGGCATCCCCACTAGGCTGCTGGCTCCTGAGTTCCCTGACAATGAGCACCTCAGCAGGCCAGGAGACACGGCAGGAAACCCCAGAACTGCTCATCTCAGGACAGGGCAGGCACTGCCACGGTCTGATCAGAGAGAGCAGAGAAGGGCTCCCCAGCTGGGACACAAACTCTGCACGAGTGACCTCTCCTTCAGCCATTACATCGCCTCGTGTGACTGGAGGGAAGGAAGGACCGAGGCACATGTTAGTTCCTAAGCAGGATGGTATAGGCTCAGTCACGTCCCTCCAAATTCACATGCTGAATCCCTAACCCCCAGGACCCCAGGATGTGGCTGTATTTGGAGATGGGATTTTTAAAGAGGTGATCAAGGTAAAAATGAGGTCACCAGGGTGGATCCTAATCCAATAGGATTGATGTCCTACAAGAAGAGATTAGGACACAGATAGGCACAGGGGGAGACCATGTGAGGACCTGGGGAGAAGATGGCTGTCTAAGCACCAAGGAGAGAGGCCTCAGGAGAAGCCAGCGTGCACACACCTTGATCTCCGACAGCATCCAGGACTGGGAGATAGGTCTGTTACCCAAGCTGCCCTATCTGTGCTATTTGTTACGGCGGTCCTGAGCAGACTCACACGCAGGGTTAACTCAGAGCTCAGACTGGACAGAGCCCACTCTCCATCCCCCTGTACGTGGGTTACAGGAACCCCAGGAACTGAGGAGGGGGTCCCTGAGGGGAGGCACAAGATAGAAGATGCTAGGCATTAACATGGCTGCATTCATGTTAAATGTGCCTGAAGTCCAATCACACGAGATGGTTTTGTCCTGTATGTACATCGGCACCTTCAGTCTGAACTGCAGATCTTTGGCTTCACCAGCTCCACTGAGAGCATTAGCTTCACCTGCTGTGGACCGTCTCCTACAGGATTTCCAGAACCACAAAGCACTGAAGCTTCACAGGACCTAATGTCTGTGTGCTACCGTCCAGGTGACGGTCACAACAGGGCTGCGCAGCTGGCCATAAGAACCCATTTCCCTTTTTCCTGTTCACAGCTACCCTGCACCTCCCAGCCTTCCCACCCCTTCCAGCTGGGGCGTACTGTCTCCTGTTACCAAGGGAAACAGGTGAAGTTGGTGAGGGCTTTGGCCCGCCTGCATCCTACAACAGAGGGCATGAAGCCCAGCTGTTCACCGCACCCTGCTGGTTGGAGACCTCACCTGGAAGCAGGGAGGAGAAACAAGGGGGCCAGAGCTTGGGACCTGACACTCACCTGCCCTGGACTCTCACAAGAAGGGGACAGACACATCTTGAGCTCCAGCCCAGTTTTGGGAGACACTTTGTTCCAGCAACAAACTTTACCTTAAAACCCAAGGTGCTTTACAAACCCCTCCCCAGCTGTCACAGAAAGTCAGGCTTCATCTCATCACACTTTTCTCAAACCCCAGCTCATGCTGAGACCACCTCTCAGGTGATGGTGCTTCAGAGAAGCCCCTTTAAAAGATCCCTGGAGTTCAGCTCTCCCAGCCCTGCCTTCAGTTTAAGGGAGAAGTTTCCTTGACAAACCTTCTCAGTTTCCTTGACAACCAAGCTTCACAATCTCCCAAACTCTTCTCCTTCAAACATTCCTATTCGAGGCTGGATGAGCCTAAAGAGACAGTGCTGTCATCACGTGCCAGAAACCGATTCCAAGCCCGTAGTTATTGGTTACATGATGCTATTGATGATGAAGTCCAGGAGAGCCTGCTTTCCAATATAACCATTTCTGGACTCGGCACTGGGTCCCTTTCCATGGACAGAGTGGAGTGGCTGTTTCCACGTGCCCCGTGGTAGAAGAGCTCACCTAATGCAGCCAGGACTTCATCCTTTCCAGGTGATTCCAGGGTCCTCACTCTGCCCAGACCCCACCCACATGGCTGCTGTCTGTGCCAGTCTATACGGGACCTTGGCAATCTCCAAAAATGAGGGTTATTTTATACACAGGCAATGGGTTGAATGCTGGCCCCGAAAGATGTGCCCCCCCCAGAACACGTGAACAGGACCATATCTGGGAAAAGGGTCTTTCTATATGTAGTTAAGGATCTCGAAGTGAGGTCATCTTGTGTTAGGGTGGCCCTCAATCCAATTGAGAAAGTCCTTATGAGAGACAAAAGAGGAGAGACACAGAGGAGAAGCCACGTGAAGACAGAGGCAGAGACGGGAGGGATGCAGCCGCAAGCCTGGGAATGCCTGGAGCCCCCAAAAGCTGGAAAAGGCAGGAAGAACCCTATCCTGGAGCCTTTGGAGAGACTTCCGTCCTGCAACACCTTGATCTCAGATGTCTGGTCTCCAGGACTGGGGGAGGATGAATTCCTGTTGTTTTGAACCACCCAGCTTGTGGTCATTTGTTACAGAAGCCACAGAATGGTCACACAGACCCTGCTCTGTAGGATCCTGGAGTGCAGGCCTCATTAAAGGCCCACAGAGGCTGGGTTACAGAACCCTTAGGGTCAGCATTGGGCCTCAGAAATACTAAAACAGTGGCTGGACACCAGAATGTTGAGGGGTCAGTCAGAAGCCCATCCCTAAGGGTGCCGGCTGCACACGGCCTCCCCTGGTTTTTACGCCTGTACCTGTTGGGGATAAGTATTTCCATCCTGACTCATGACTTTTGATGTCACCCTTCACGTTGCTAATCAAAAACCCACTAGTTATACAGACGAAAACCCTATCAGGGCACTTGCTCCAGTGGTAAACAATTCTGAAGTTGGTCAGAGGTGGGGAATCGTCTCCCATGCAGCCAGCAGCTCCCCCGCAAGGAGTGTCCTCATTGCAAGGCTGGGGGACGGTGCCAAGGCGTCTGTGAGTAAACGTGAGCTGAGCCCCAGGCCAGCTGCTGCTGAACTGTTCCCACCCTTCCCAGGTAAAACACCTGAATGTGTGCAAGGACTTGAAAGCCTAGAGGAAAGGGCTTGGAGTCACACCAGCCACAGCACGCAGGCCGAGTTGGTACCTGCAGGCCAGCCAGGATGGTCCTGGCCCCGGGCGCTCTTCTGGAAGCTTTCCATTTCCCTGCCTGAGGTACCCCTCCTGTCCCGGCCCCCACTGCGTTTTTCCTTCCTCACCTCTGCCCGGGGAGAAATTCCAGCAGAAGGTATGGGTGACACATCCTCTCCTTTAGGAGATGGCAGCCCGGCAACTCCTGCAGAAAGTCCAGCAGAGCCCCACTCACACTGGGCCACCAACAGAGCCGTGGCCCCTCACTCCCTCCCAGCAGCCCAGTTCCGAGACTGCTGACGGGGCAGAGAATATGGCGTCAGGCCCAGCTGCAGGGGCTCTTGCTGCCTGGAGCGGTGTTTATATTGACCTCAACGCAGGCACACCTGGGGAGGGCTGGCCGGCAGGGTCAGGCTGCCCAGGTCAGCCAATCCTCACCCCTCAGGGTCTCACAGTTGCATTCTAGCCAAATTCTAGCTCTCACATTCCTGCCCCAGTGCACCTGGGGTCGGGGGCAGCAGACCCAGGCTCTGTTCCGGCAGAAGTTCCCTTTCTGTGAACAGGTCTTCCCCCACTCCCATTATCCTCACTGGAGACTCAGGAGGCCACAGCATCGGGGCACCTCCAGCACCAGGACCCCACCCTAGGGAATCTCTCAAGAGCAGGGACCAGGCCTGCAGGTGGAGGGGAGGAGGAAGCCGGCCTCTTCAGGACCCCCGGGGCTAGGAAGCCTCTTACGCAGGAGGGCCTTCGACTCAGCTTAACTGCCACCCAGGGTCTCCTAACCCTCCCCTGGTAGGGGGGGCCCTTCAGATTCCAGGGCCCCAAGATCCTCCCCACCGACTTCTGACCCCAACTGCAGGGTAGGGGACCCCCTCCGCGCCTTCTTTTTTCTTGCTCCCAGAATTCCCTGAAGCTGTTATACTCAGGGCGGGATCAGGGCTGCTCCCTGCAGGGCCAGACCCTGATGTCCGGCCAGACCCCAGCTGGCAAGAAAAAGGAAGCCCCGTCTCCGCTGCTGAAAACACCAGTGTGGGACGTTTGCCGTCCACTTAACCTGGCGGGGAAACAGGCACACTGAAGTGGAGAGTGATGGGGCGGAGGTGGGAAATGCAGGTGCTCGGAGCCTGGAGAGGAGGGTTCCTGAGGGGTTGAGGTCACAGACTGCAGGAAGGGGCCGGGAGATGGGCAGGGGGACGGGCTGTGCGTGTCCGGCGCTGGAGCACGTGCACCCTCGCTTGGGCCGGCCCCCTGCCCTGAAGGCTGCGTCTAGTAACACAGGGGACCCTGGAAGGGGGTTTGCTGTGTGGCTGGTTCACTAAAGCTGGGTGTCTGTGGGCACATGGGCCCGGCTGCAGTCCCGGTGAACACACTGTTCTCTCCAGGGAAATGAGGTGGACACTCAGTCCCCGGTCTGTGGATGGTCTAGTCCTCTGGGTGTCTTGTCTCTTCTTGGGGTCACTGGGGCTTTATCCTCACTCCGTGGGGTACAGGAGGGGAGGGATGCACACACCCCGGGCTCACTGTGCCTGGGCTCCTGGGGAGGACCTCTCTGGCCCACATGTTCACAGGCCTCAGTCACCCCTGCTCGACACTCCCCTCCAGAGACTCGGCAAGAGGACCTGCCCTGTGAAACGGGGCGCCTGGGTCGGGGGGCTTGTGGGTCCCTCCTCAGATGGCCACACTCAGGTCTCGGGGTGGGTGCAGTGGCCTGTGACCACTCGCCAAGTCACCACGCTGCTGCGGCTCCTTTCTGGGGCCTGAGATGCCCCAGGGGTGGCTGGGGGAGTGGGGGAGGTTGCTGTGATGGGGAAGTGTGGGACGGGGGTCCTGGGCCCTGGGTCCCTCACCGAGGAGGAGAGGGTGTCATGCCCAGAGGGGGGGAGGCCGGTGACGGTCCTGGGTGTCAGCAAGCACAGCGCCACGCCCCGCAGGCCGGGTGTGGGATTCCTGTGGCCCCGGCACAGAACACCAGATGGGGGGCGGGGTTGGGACAGGGGATGCTTCCTCTCAGGCCTGGAGCCCAAGGTCAAGGTGCTGGGGGCCCACTCCTCCACGGCTTCTGGGGTCAGTCAGTCCCAGGTCACTCCCAGCCCCGTCTCAGTCTCTGCCATGATATCGCCTTCTCTCCCGTGTGTCTGGGTGCAAATGCCCCCCATGAGGACGCCCGCACACTGGTCAGTGACCTCAGCTCACCCCGGGCAGCTCTGTGGTGGCCCATCTGCACACCAAGTCCCATACTGAGGTCCCGGGGAGTCCGTCTTCCGGGGCCTCTTGAGGTGACAATCCTCGTGGTCGACACAGCTCGTGGGGGTGTGTGGGTCCCCCAGGCAGGAATCCAGGAGCCTCATGGAGGACGGGGTGTCCTGAGTCAGGGAGGACGGACAGATGGGCAGAGGGGGGAGGGAGGCTGAGGGGTGGTCAGCCCTGCCCTCCAAGGACGGGGAGAGTCTCTAGAGGGCCGGGCCGGAGCTGGCGAGGGGACGCGGTGGTCAGAGGCGGGCGGCCTGGGCTGCAACGTCAGGGTCACTTAGGGCAACCATAACCCAGTCCCAGCCCTAATGCTGACCCTTCAAAGCACCAACACCAAGCCACATCTAATCAAGTCACACAAATACATCATGAGAAAGAAAAGTACACCAGTATACCTTAGAAATATGAACGCAAGAATCCTCCACAAAATTAGAACAACATGGAGCCAACAGAACATTAAATGGATGATGCCATAAGCAAGTATCTCTACACTGGAAATGTCAGGTTGTTCAACATATTAAACCTAAACAATGTACTGAAGAACTATAAAGAAGTGAAGTCAAAGCACATGATCCTATCAATTACTGCAGGAAAAGCTATAATCAAAATCCAGTGCTATTTCATGATACAAGCACTCAAGAAAGTAGGAATAAAAGGAAGTTTGTTCGATATGAAAAAGAGTAGTATACAAAGCCACAGCAAACACCATGCTCAATGTTAAAAACTGAAAGATTCACTCCTGAAATCAGGAACAAGGCCAGGAAGCTGGCCTCCACCGCTGATAATAGTGTACTGGAAGTTCTACCCAGAGTTTTGAGGGAAGAAAGCAAAGGCATCCATATGTGAATGGAAAAATTAAAACTGTGTCTATTCACAGAATACAGATCACACCATCTTAAATATAAAACTTCCTATAACAACAAAAATTATTTGACTAATCAGTAATTCAGCAAAGTTATAGAAAAAAAATCAATTCACAAAAATCTATCTTATACATATATACTAGCAATAAACAATCTAAAAAAGAACTTACGAAAACAACTCCATTTAAAATAATGTCAACATTAATATTTAGGAATATATTTAATCAAGATACAAGACTTGCTTTTCTGTATGTAAAGCTGTCTGTACATTTGAAAATAATGGAAAGTCAAGTACTTTTCAAAACACCATGTCAAAACCATGCCAGAAAGGCAGAGGAAACATCAAACTTCCATACAGAGGCCAAGCCTTACCCAGATCCAGTCCACCCCAAGTCCACATGTCGTTTAGAGGCACTGTGGAAAGAATTATTAGGACTTCCCAATATAAAGGACTTCCCTTTCTTCCCTGTTGTGGATGACCTGGATGTGGTAGAAACAGTGGGATTTTGGAAGTTCAATTTTCCACACCATTCCACCAAAAAAACCTGTTAGAAATAATAAATGAATTCAGTAAAGACGCAAAATCAGTACACACAACTCAACTGCATCTCTAAACACTAATAATGAACCATCAGAAAGAGAAAAAAAACCCTATTTACAACTGCATCAAAAACAAAAAAATACCAAGGAATAAATTTAACCGAGCATGTGAAAGACCTGAAAACTTTAAGACACTCATGAAGACATTGAAGAAGACACAAGTCAGTGGAAAGGCTCCCCGTGCTCATGGAATGCAAGAAGTACTGTTGCTAAAATGTCCATTCTACCCAAAGCGGTGCACACAGGGAAGGCAGGCCGTCCTGAAATTCCAATGGTGTTTTTCACAGAAATGGAGCAAACCCTCCTAAGATGTGTGTGGAGCCACAAAGGACCCCGAAGAGCCAAGGCGACCCTGAGAAAGGAGAACGGGCCGCAGGCATCTCCCTCCCTGACTTCACACTTCATCACGAAGCTACAGTCCCCAAAACAGTGTGGAACAGGCTCAAAACAGGCGCACAGACTAGAGGGACAGGACGGAGAGCCCAAAACCCACCCAGCACGGTGGGGGAGGAGGGGGCCGTTAAGTTACGACAAGGGGGCCAGGGACACACCAAGCGGAAGGGCAGCCCCACGGTAAACGGCGCGGGGAAGACTGCACACCCCATAACCCACGCGGCTCAACCGCACACCAGCCTGACCAAACACCCAGCTTTGCACACCAAGGCCTTCCTGGGTCGCATGAGGACGGACCCCCGCAGCCGTCAGTCGCCCCCAGGAAGTTTCTCCCCACTGTTCCTCACTGTCTCCTCACCTGTTCCTCCGGCGTCGCCTGCGTCCTCAGGAAACCCAGCTCCCGCCAGCGTGGACGCAGCCCCACGTTGTCCTGAAGCCGAAACCACAGCGAGTCCTTGAGGAGACCGAGCGCCCGTCAGCAGCCACAACCCGGCGGTGCCTGAGGAGACACAACTCCCCTCAGCTGCGCTCAGAGCGGGGTCCGCAGGGAACGCGCATGCGCTGTGGGTCAGAGAGGCGGGATCAGCGCCACCCTGTGGTCGGTGCGGAAAGTGCAGGCCGCCCCTCCCTCACGGGTCACTGGAGACAGAGACCCTGCTGGCAGAACTGCTGAACCCATTAAATGGTGGAAATTCAAACAAATGAAGACAATATCCCATAGCTTCTCCAAAGTAGTTAATGAACAATGAATTGGAAACCAGATGGAATAAAATGAATGTAGACACAAGCTTTACAACTTACACCAAATTCACTCAAAATGGTTCAGAGACAAGTTTGAAATGCAAAACTATTCAAAATTATAGGAGAAAACATAAAAGAAAATTGATATGAGCTTGGGCTTGGTCATGCCCATCACAAGATTTGTGGTTTTAACGCACAACACAAAAAAACAGTCCAGAAAGAAAAACAAGGGCTTCTGTGGACTTTATAAAATTAAAGGTTTCTACTGTGTGATAAACCTCATTCAGAAAATCGAAAGACAACACACACTGGGGGAAAAAAACTGCAAACCTATCTAATAAAGAATTTGTCTCAAAATATACAAAGAACTACAACACAACCCCATTAAAAATAGGGAAAGCTCTAAATAGACACCTGGTCAAAGAAGGTACAGAGATAGTATACAAAACTATGCCCAGGACAGGGGAACAGAGAAACAGTGGTCCAGTTCAACTCCCTAAGTCATGTGTGACCCAGGACTAGTCCTGTCTTTCCTGGAAGCCTCAGAGTGATGGGGAGGGAGGAAGGGGAAGAGGGCGGATTCTGCTTAAACCTAACCCCGACCACTCTCACCACTTTCATTCAACATGGTCTAGGAAGTCCTACACATAGTAATCACATGAGAAAAAGAAATAAAAGGAATCCAATGGCAGAGGAAAAAGTAAAACTGTCACTGTTTGTAGATGAGATGATGTTTTATATTTCATTTATTTATTTATTTATTCATTTATTTATTCTGGTTGCGCTGGGTCTTAGTTGTGGCAGGTGAGCTCCTTAATTGCGGCAGGCAGGCTCCTTAGTTGTGGCATGCGAACTCTCAGTTGTGGCATGCATGTGGGATCTAGTTCCCTGACCAGAGATCGAACCCAGGCCCCCTGCATTGGGAGCGGGGACCCTTAACCACTGGACCACTGGGGAAGTTCCGACATGATGTTTTATTTAGAAAATCCTTAAGATGGCCCCCAAAAACAAATAGAATTCATTGGAGAATTCAGTTAAGTTGCAGGACACAAAATTCACCTATAGAAATCAGTTGCATCTCTATCCACTGGCAACAAACTTTCAGAATGAGAAATTAAGAAAACAAACCCATTGACAATGGTATTAACAAAAATGAAATACCTAGGAATACATCTAACCCAGGAGGTAAAAGACCTGTACTCAGAAAACTGGAAGACACTGATGAAAGAAATTGGAGATGACACAGACAAATGGACAGATATAATGTGTTCATGGATTGGAAGAATTCATATTGTTAAAAAGATTCCACACCCCAGAGCAATCTAGAGATTTGATGCCATTCTTATCAAAATACCAATGGAATTTTATGAAAACTAGAACAAAGAATTATAATATGTGTAAGGAAACAGAAAAGAACCTGAATAGTCAATACGATCTTAAGAAAGAAGCACAAACTTGGACATATCACACTCCCTGTTTCAAACTATACTACATATCTAGAATAATCAAGACAGTATGGTATAGGAACAAAAGAAATACACATAGATCCATGGAACAGAATTGAGAGCCCCAAAATAAACATAGGCATATATGGTCAATTCATCTATGATAAAGGAGGTGAGACTATACAATGGGGAAAAGATAGCCTCTTCAATGAACGGTGGTGGGGAAACTGGACAACTACATGCACAAGAATCAAACTGGAATCCTTTCTTATACCACCTACACAAGCAACCTCAAAATGAATCAAATACTTCAATGTAAAACCTGAAGCCATAAAGCTCCTCGAAGAAAACATAAGCAGTCTGGTCTTTGACATCCATCTTAGCAATATTTTCTGGATCTGTCTCCCGAAGCAAGAGGAACAAAAGCAGAATAAACCAATGGGACTCCATCTAACTTTAAAGGTTTTTCAATGTAAAAGGAAACCATCCACAAAATGAAGAGGCAGCCTACCGAATGTGAGAAAATAGTTGCAAACAATCTGTCTGAAAAGGGGTTCATATCCAAAATAGATGAAGAACTCACACAACTGAACCTCCAAAAACCAAAAACCCAATTAAAACTTGGGACCGAACATTTTTCCAAAGAGTACGTACAGATGGCCGAGAGACATATGAAACTATGACCAATATCACTTATCATCAGGGAAATGCACATCAAAAGAACAATGAGATTATCACCTCACACCTAAAAACTTGGCTATCGTCCAAAAGACAACAAATAACAAGCCATGGCGAGGATGAGGAGAACCCTCACGCATTCTCTTGGGAATGTTCATTGGTGCAGCCACTATGGAAAGCAGTACAGAGGTTCCTCAAAAAATTAAAAATAGAACTACCATATGATGCAGGAATTACACTTGGGGGTATCTTTCTGAAGGAAACAAAACCACGAATTCAAAAAGATATACACAAGGAGATCAGCTCAGTGCTTTGTGACCACATAGAGGGGTGGGATAGGGAGGGTGGGAGGGAGAGAGACACAAGAGGGAAGAGATATGGGAACATATGTATATGTATAACTGATTCACTTTGTTATAAAGCAGAAACTAACACACCACTGTAAAGCAATTATACTCCAATAAAGATTTAGAAAAAAAAAGAAAAAAGAAAACAAAAAATACATGAATGCATCTAAATCACATCTACAATGGACACTTAGGTTTATCTTGTATGTCTGAACCACAGTTACTCCTTTTTGACAGTAAAATGCATTCCCCTCCTCAATGCCAAAGCAGATGTACAATTCGTATCCAAAAGACCACAAAACAGGCCAATTTGGTCAGTAAAATTTAAGTTAAACCATGTATAAGCCAGAGTGACTTCCTCACACCTCAATATGTGAAGAGTTTTTTTCCCTTTTGATTACAAGTCTTTCAATAGAAAGCACTGATGATCAAAATGTCAATCCCTCAGTGCCAGAATGAGTCAGCTGTTTGGCCCAGGTGTAGATCATGTCCCTCAGTGATAGGCCTCCTTTATATTTGCCTAGTTAATCCACATTGGGGGAATACTGATCAGGTATCGTGAACATGCTCAGAGGAATGTTAATGAGAAAACGCTTTATATAGGTCATACATTTTATTATTCATACCCAATTGTCACACAAGCATTGCACATGTGCTTTTAGCAGTAGACCTAAAGCAAACAGTGATACATCATGAGTAGTTACATTCTCATAAATTCACTAGGTAATTTTCCTTTCCTCTTAAATATCAGGGCAAAATGAAGCCAACACAGTAACTTTCATAAATACACACTTCCATACAGAGGTGTCATTTATCCAATTGCTCCAAGTCCTAAGTAGCTTGAGGGGAAGGACTTCCCTGTGTCTGGAAAACACAGATCAAAGCCAGTAACAAAAAAACCCAAAAACATTATAACCATATTCACCAGTTCACTCAATAACCAATCCTTCTGTTAACTTTTTATGAAGCCATACGATTCTCCACTAAGATTTTTCATTTCTTACCCAGTTTGGCATTATGATATGAAATTTATCAGAGACCTGTGCTTGCCAAAAGGTCCTTCACATAGATCTTCTTGAAGATGGAGCACTTTTGCAAAGTGTTAGAGCACAACAGTAACTATCTATAAATCACATAAAGACTTAAAAGGTCATGGTTAAACATTTGACCACAATGTAAATGACAAAAGAAACCATTAATGCTGTTACATACAACATTTAAAAATAACTAGAATTATGACCGATAAAATTTTACCAGGACATACTAGCTTTTTAGGAATTCCATGTAATTTAACATACTAATCAAACATTTCTCTCTGAGATGGCTCAAGGACCTTCGAAAGCAGCTCAAAGTTAGCTGGAGATCAAAAGTACTGTTAGACTTGGCCAAACAACACTTATTCACTGAACCAAAGTAAAGAGATTTCAAACAAAAATACAGATCACAGACAGGCAAAGGAACTCACAAGCTGTTCACAATCAAAAGCAGCATTCCAAGGAAACTTTGGAGGGAGAATCCAAATCCAGGCTTGCCCTAACCCACTTCCAACAAAATCCATCTTAGAAAATCCTGGTCATGCACAACTCTTTCCTCAGTGTTCCCTTTTCACAAATTACCTTCTGTATCCATCTTATGTTGCCCCTTATTTTTTTCTGCATTCAGACACAACCAGCTCTACTACAAAGTGACTTTCTTTTCTCTTTGTACCATCAGGCTGTTACCTAGCTGCTCACTTTCTTTATTATGTAGCTTAATAAATGCTTGAACATATGGAACTCCTTTTGTCTTTCTCTTCCTGTGACAAAATAACTCTAGCTGAAGGATGGTATAGTCATTTAGGCTCCCACTCAAAGACCACCATTCCTCATTTTTCAAGAATGTATCCATACATTGGCCAGACAAAATTACAATAGAATTGCATTCTTTTCTTAGTCTTAGGTTTACAACTATAGGTTGACCAGTCTGCCAGGATTTTGCCCATTGGCTATCACATGGAACTGAAGAAGAAGCACTTCTTATGCTTGAACCATAGAACACTCACACACGGACTAAAAACAAAACAAAATCCTAAACACCAACGGAAGCCTCAAACCAAAGGAACCAGAAACCAAACAGAAACCAAAAACCAAACAGCACAAGACTCAAATCATCTTCCAACTCTCAACTTAGCCTGTGACCTCTGTCCAAGTGGTGCACCTTCCAAATGAGATTTCCTGGAATGAAAAGTCACCCAAATGGGAACCAAGGTTACCCCAAATGTACAGGGTTAAAAGGACCTCAGACTGCATGCCAGGGGAGTTACCACACGCTGGCTGAGGTGCTGCAACCTCCCAAATGCTATTTTTCTGGTTCCCCAAAATAATCCCTTGGAGTAAGACATTCGGGGCAGCCCAGGCAGGAGGAAGAGAGGAACGTCCTCAAGGCAAAGATGGCCTCGGCAGCTGGTAGGGTGTTCCCTCTTCCACCATCTATTCCTGCCCCAGAGTTCTAACTACTGGGATGACTGGGGCACAGCCTTCCCAGGCAAGGGTCCCAGGTGGTCTGCCCTCTAAAGGAATTCTCCAACCCTACACTCTCTCGAAAGAGGCTGGCGTGGAGAAAATCTCAGTACCCGATTGAGTCAGGGAACCCACAGTGGCCAACCCCAAGTCAGCCCCACATTGGGTACTAAATTTGATGTCGAAAACTCGACCACTGTGCACCAGTGCCAAATCGAATCTGAGAGAGAGTGGTTTGGAGGAAGTAGAAAAGAATAGCTTTACTGCTTTGGCAGCCAAAGGGGGACACAGAAAACTCGTGCCCTCAAAAACCGTGCGTCCCAATGCAGGAGGATCTGGTGAGGAGTTTTACACCAATGGTTTAAGGATGCAGCTCCTCCTAAGGTTTAGTGTGTGTACAGGGACTTAACTCCCTTTAATCTGGCCTCAGATGGTCTATTGATGAGCTTCTCTGAAATAAAGAAGACTAAAATCTTCTATTTTGTGGGGGTTTTAGGTTGCTAAAGAGCCCAAAGATACGCTTACCTGTATCCCTTGAGGCAAAATCAGGATCCAGCCCCAAGGCAGCACTATTGTTTCTTGACGCTTCCTCACTTTTCTCTGCATCCCCTCCCTTCCCTGATTAGCAACTGTTCGAATCTGCCCTTTGGAAATCAGGGAGGGTCCTGGAGTCTCTAGTCTAAATAAGGCGCTGACACTACACCTAACTCAGACCCTGACACTCTCCCTAAGCAAAGCCCTGAGACTACTCCTAACTCATTCCCTGACACTGTACCTAACAAAAGGCTCTGATGCTAATCCTAAATCAGGCCCTGACACTGTGTCTAACGAAGGCCCTGCTGCCATCAATAACTAAAGTCCTGACACTATCCTGAGCTAATATCCTCACCCATGTCTTACTAAGGTCCTCAAACTGTCCCAAAGGAAGCCCTTACACTGTCCCTAAAAGAGGCCCTGAGCGTGTTTTTAACAAAGACCCTAATGCTGCTCCTACAGAGGCCCTTATGCTGCTCCTAAGTCATGCCCTGACACTGTCCCTGACTCAGGCCCTAAAGATAGGCTTCACATAGGCCCTGTTGCTGTACTTCAGTTAGGCTCTGACGTTGTCCCTACATCACGGCCTGACACTGGTCTTGATTAAAGACCTGACACTGGTCCTGATTAAAGCCCTGACACTGGTCCTAACTAGGACCCTGATGCTCTCAATAACTAACGTCTTCACGCTATCCCTAGCTCATTTCCTGACACTACCCCTGGCCTGGAAACTGACTCTGTCCCGAGCTAATTTCCTGCCTCTTATCCTCACTGATGACCTAATGCTCTCCCTAATTAAGACCCAGACTAGTCCTAACTAAGGTCCTGACACTGTCGCTAACTAAGGCCCGGAATCTTCACTAATACAGGTCCTGCTACCGGCAATAACTAAAATACGACACAATCCTGAGCTAATATCCTGACCCATTTCTAAACAAGGTCCTGACACTCTCCCTAAGAAATCCCCGTTGCTTTCCCTAAGTCAAGCAGTGACGCTGTCCCTGCCTGCATCAATGACACTGGTTCTAAATAAGGTCCTGATAAACTCAGTGACTAAGGTCTAGACACTATCCCTAGGTCATTTCCTGACACGATCCATGAACTTTACCCTAAACCTAGCCCTAGCAAATGTCCTGCCTCTTATGCTAATTGAAGCCCTTACTCTGTGCCTAACACAGACCCTGAATATAGGCCCAATGCCGTGACACTGTCACTAAGGCCTAGATGCTTGTCCTAAATCGGGCCCAGAACTGACACTCAATAAAACCCTAACACTATTCCTAACTCAGGCCCTGACACGGTACCTAACAAAGGCCCAGATACTAGTCCTAATGCAGGCCCTGACACTGTCTCTAACTAAGGCCCTGCTGCCGTCAATATCTAATGTCCTGACACTATCCTGAGCTCATTTCATGACCCATCTCTTAACGAGGACCTGAAACTGTCCCTAAATAAGCCTGACGCTGTCCCTAAGAGAGACCCTGAGGCTGTCCCTAACAGAGGTCCTGATAATGGCTTTAGCAAAGCACCTGAGGCCGATCCTACCTAGGCCCTTATGCTGCTCCTAAGTCATGCCCTGATACTGTACCTAGCTAAGGCCCTGACCCTAAGCCTCACTCAAGCCCTGTCACCCTTCCCAAGTCCGGCTCTGACGCTGTCCCTACCTGAAGGCCTGACAATGGTCCTAAATTAGACCCTGATGCACTAAGTAACTGAAGTCTTGGCACTAATCCTAGGTCATGTCCTGACACTATCCCTAGACCTTAACCTAAACTTGCCTTTCACTAATGTCGAGCCTCTTGCGCTAACTAAATACCAGATGCTGTCCCAAACTAAGGCACTGAAATTAGTCCCGAGGCTATGAACCTCTCTCTAACAGAGGCGTGGAGGCTCGTTCTAACTCAGGCACTGACACAACACCTAACTCAGGCCCTGACACTGTACTTAACGAAGGCTCTGACGCTCCTCCTAAAATCCTGACCCATGTTTTACCAAGATCCTAAAACT
Organism: Lagenorhynchus albirostris; assembly: GCF_949774975.1. Taxonomy (NCBI): domain Eukaryota; kingdom Metazoa; phylum Chordata; class Mammalia; order Artiodactyla; family Delphinidae; genus Lagenorhynchus; species Lagenorhynchus albirostris. Next base: position 23,242,329 of record NC_083113.1, on the reverse strand, counting down.
GTCCCAAAGTAAGCCCTGACACTGTCCCGAAGGGAGGCCCTGAGAATGTCCCTAACAGAGGCCCTAAAAATGTCTTTTACTAAGACCCTAATGCTGATCCTACAGAGGCCCTTATACTACTCCTAAGTCATGCCCTGACACTGTCCCTCACTCAGGCCCTAAAGATAGGCCTCACTTAGGCCCTGTTGCCATACCTTAGTTAGGCTCTCACGCTATCCCTACATCAAGCCCTGACACTGGTCCTGATTAAGGCCCTGACACTGGTCCTAACAAAGGCACGGATGCTCTCAATCACTAAGGTCTTCACGCTATCCCTAGCTCATTTCCTGACCCTATCCCTGACCTGGAAGCTGACTGTGTCCCGAGCTAATTTCCTGCCTCTTGTCCTCACAGAAGCCCTAATGCTCTCCTTAACTAAGGCCCAGACTAGTCCTAACTCGGGCCCTCACACTGTCTCTAAGGCCTGGAATATGTCCCTAATATAGGCCCTGCTGCCGGCCATAACTAAAATCCGAACAATATCCTGAGCCAATATCCTGACCCATTTCTAACCAAGGGCCTGACACTCTCCCTAAGAAAGCCCTGTCTCTGTCCCTAAGTGAAGGACTGAGGCTGTACCTAACTCAGGCCCTGAAGCTGTGCCTACCTGAGGCCTTGAAGCTGTGACTACCTCAGACCCTGATCATGTCGTTAACTAAGACTCTATTGCAGACCCAACAAAGGCCCTGATGCACCTCCTACATCATGCCCTGACAGTGTCCCCAGCTAAGGGCCTGACGCTAGGCCTAAATCAGGCCCTGTGGCTCTCCCTAAGTCAGGCACTGGAGCTGTCCCTACTGGCAGCCATGATAGTGGTTCTAAATAAGGCCCTGATACTGTCAGTGACTAAGGTTCTGACACTATCCCTAGGTCATTTCCTGACACGATCCATAAACTTTAGCCTAAAACTAGCCCCAGCAAATGTCCTGCCTCTTATGCTAACTGAAGCCCTTCATCTGTCTAACACAGACATTGAATTTAGGCCCAAGGCCATAACACTGTCCCTAATTGAGGCCTAGATGCTCGTCCTAAATCTGGCCCAGAACTGTCCCTCACTAAAGCCCTAACACTATTCCTAACTCAGGCCCCGACACGGTACCTAACAGAGGTCCAGATGCTGGTCCTAACGCAGGCCCTGACTCTGTGTCTAAATAAGGCCGTGCTGCCATCAATATCTAATGTCCTGACATTATCCTGAGCTAATATCATGACCCATGTCTTATCAAGGTCCTGAAACTGTCCCATAGTAAGCCCTGACGCTGTCCCTAGGTGAGGCCCTGAGGCTGTCTCTACCTCAGAATCTGAAATTCTAATGTCCTGACTCTCCCTAACTAACATCCTGACGCTGCCCCTAAGTGAGGCCCCGACACTCTTCTTAACTAAGGACTTGCCGCTGTCCCTACCTAAAACCCTAACACTGTCTGTAACTAATGACCTGACTCCCTAACTAACACCCTAGTTTGGGCCCTAACTAACGCCCTGACACTGGTTCTAATTATGGCCATAATGCTGGTTCTAAGGCCCTGAAGTTCTCCCTAAGTAACAGCCTGAACTGTGTCTAACTAAGGCTCTCACATTATCTCTAAGTGAAGCACTGACACTGTCCCTAACTTACGCCCTTATAGTCTAAGCTGTCACTAAATAATGCCCTGATCCTGTCCCTAAGTAAGGTCCTGAATATGTCCCTAAGTGCATCTCTGACGATGTCCTTAACAGCCTGAACTCTCTTCAAGTTATCTCTGAGGCTCTGACACTGGCCCTTCCTAAGGCCTTACCCCAGGGTTGGCCCAGGCTGCTGGGCGGTTTTCTCTTGTCCGCATCTCTAGCCAGCTGCCTGCCATCGGCCACTCTAAGATTCTGCGATACAGTGGTCCCACGTGGGATGTGCCTGTGTAGGCTCACCTGCGGGAAGAGAGTGATGGCCACTCCACCTTCCAGGGGACTGCGGCTCAGGGTAGGAGCCTCACAGCCAGTGTCTGGACACAGGGTTCTGTGTCCTTGTTCGTTGTAACTCCCTCGGAGTTACCTCTAACATTTTTGAATGGATATCGCCCCGTCTGCATTTTTATAATATAAATTATTTACCACATTAAAATCTAGGAATGACATTCTTAGAACGAGCAGGAGAACACTGGATGCCCCCCCCCCAATGATCTATTACTTGGAGGATTTAAAATTCTAATGAGAAAACACTCACTCTCCTCACCCTCTTGGGCGTCAGCACAAGGCGGGAATCAGCCGCATCCTTTATTTATCCCTCTGATTTTCCAGAACCTTTCCTTCCAGGAGAAATCTCTGGGCTCTTCGGGAGCTGTGAGTGGTGGCCGTCAGGTAAACCTGAGACTGAAAAGCAAGAGAAAGACAGACAGAGGAGGAGATGAGAATTGGTGACGGGGAGAAGCAGGGGCGTCCTATGTTCAATCGCAGGCTGAGAGTCTGGGTTAGTCTCCAGCGAAGCTAAGGACCACCAGGGTCTGGCCCCACTGGCCTTGTCACCTGGTGTGGGGACTGGGGACAGCCAACTCCCCATGGCCACTCTCAGAGAAATCAGGGAGGTGGGAGGGCACCCCTGAGAGCCAGATTGAAAATGGTCATGCTGTGAAATAATAAGATGCCCTTTCAGAAAAGTGAAGACTGTTCTCTTGGTTCTCAAAGACTTGCAAATACTCTGTGTCCTTCTGGAGGCATGCTGAAGCCTTCAGCCTTTGAGGGCAGTAATGGGAGTGCATCTGGGCTCAAAACCATCCAGCACTCACTGCCTGAGGGTGCTGAGGATGACCCGTGTCCACCCCTCGGGTGCTGTGGGGCCTGAAACCCCCTGATTACCGAGGATGGGAGGGGCCGCACAGACACTCCACTGCACCACCGGGGGCTTGGCTGCTGGGCTACAGTCCTTTATCAGATACATGGTTTGCAAACATCTTGGGCCATTTTGGATGGTGGATTATCTTACTCCTTGCTCCTTTTATACACAACTGTTTTTCATCTTGAGGAAGTCCAATTCATCTGTTTTGTCTTTTGTTGCTTGTGCTTTTGGTAGATCTAAGAAATCATGACCAAATCCAAGGTCATGAAGATTTACTCTCATGTTTTCTTCTAGGAGTTTTCTAATTTTGGTTCTTGCATCTAGGCCTTTGGTCCATTTTGCGTTGATTTTGTATATGAGGTGGGGGGAGGTAAGGGTCCAACTTTACTCTTCTGCATGTGGGTATCCATTTGTTCCGGAACCTGTGCTCATTCTTTGGGAGAAAATACCTGCAAATGACGTGACCAACAAGGGCTTAATTCTAAAATATACAAACAGCTCATACAACTCAAAACAGAAAAAAAAATCAAAAAATAGGCAGAATTTTAGAAGGTCTAAATAGACATTTCTCCAAGGACATACAGATGGCCAAGAGGCACGTGAAAAGATGCTCCACATCGCTAATTATTAGAGAATGCAAATCAAAACTACAGTGAGTTATCACCCCGTAGTGGTCAGAATGGCCATCATTAAAATGATGAAGGGGTGTGGAGAAAAGGGAACCCTCCTACACTACTGGTGGGAATGTAAATTGATGCAGCCGCTATGGAAAACAGTATGGAGGTTCCTCAAAATCTAAAAATAGAATTACCATATGAACCAGCAATCTCACTCCTGGGCACACATCCAGACAAAACTATAATTCGAAAAGGTACGTGCACCCCAGCATTCACAGCAGCACTCTTCACAATAGCCAAGACACGGAAGCAACCTGAATGTCCCTCAACAGATGAATGGATATAGAAGATGTGGTACATATATACAGTGGAATATTACTCAGCCATAAAACAGAATGAAATAATGCCATCTGTCGCTACATGGATGGACCTAAAGATTATCATACAAAGTGAAGTAAGTCAGCCAGAGAACAACACATACCATGTGATATCACTTATATGTGGATTATAAAATGAGACACAAATGAACCTATCTACAGAACAAAAAAACACTCACAAGTATAGAAAACAGACTTGTGGTTGTCAAGGGGAAGACAGGGGAGAGGGATGGATTGGGAGTTTGGGATTAGTAGATGCAAATTATTATATATAGGATGGATAAACAAGGTCTTACTGTACAGCACAGGGAACTGTATTCAATACCCTGTAATTAACCGTAATGGAAAAGAATATGAAAAATATGTATATATGTATGTTTGTATATATGAATCACTTTGCTGCACAGTAGAAATTAACACAACATTGTAGGAACACGGACACTCCGGTCAGACTCAAGGTGACCTCTGGAGCCAGGACAGAGGCCCGGCCTCTCTGTGGGCAGAAGAACCCACACCACACAGGCCCTGGTGCAGTGCCCCTTCCGTGGGGTCCGGTGGGTGCACGCAGGTCAGCCAGTGTCTGTGTGTCTCAGCCTGTAACCACAGACCACACTGTCCTGCTCTGCTCACAAGAGCGAGGCCAATGGAGGGACAACAGGGGTGGAAACAATGCCGGGTCATGATCTGACCGGATGAGAAAGGGTCCAAGGAGCGAGAACCCGGCTGCCTTTTCCTGATGAGACGAGAGCTGACGTCCACCCTGTGGGCAGCCCCTCTCCCCACGTCCCGAGGTAAGGCTGCCTTTCCTGCACCCTGGGCAGTGTCATGCCCGTGTATACAGCAGGACGCACAGCAGTGCACGCAGCAGGCCTGATGCCTGCCCTTGCCATGCACTTGGGGGCTTCCTGAGGGTGGAACATCCCGACAGGACACGGTCCGACCTGGGGAGGATGTAGGGGTGAAGCGTTTGGGAGCCTCTGGAGGGGATCCTCACCTGTCTGCACAGATGGACTGAGGACACCGACCAAGGGTGAGCAGGTGGGGAGCCCCGCAAGGGTCCTAGGACTTCCCAATATAAAGGACTTCCCTTTCCTCCCTGCTGTGGATGACTTGGATGTGGTCGAAAAAGCGGGATTTTGGAAGTTCAATTTTCCACATCATTCCACCAAAAAAAAACTGTTAGAAATAATAAATGAATTCAGTAAAGACACAAAATCAGTACACACAGCTCAACTGCATTTCTAAACACTAATAATGAACCATCAGAAAGAGAAAAAAAACCCTATTTACAACTGCATCAAAAACAAAAAAATACCAAGGAATAAATTTAACCAAGCATGTGAAAGACCTGAAAACTTTAAGACACTCATGAAGACATTGAAGAAGACACAAGTCGGTGGAAAGACTCCCCGTGCTCATGGAATGCAAGAAGTACTGTTGCTAAAATGTCCATTCTACCCAAAGCGGTGCACACAGGGAAGGCAGGCCGTCCTGAAATTCCAATGGTGTTTTTCACAGAAATGGAGCAAACCCTCCTAAGATGTGTGTGGAGCCACAAAGGACCCCGAAGAGCCAAGGCGACCCTGAGAAAGGAGAACAGGCCGCAGGCATCTCCCTCCCTGACTTCACACTTCATCACGAAGCTACAGTCCCCAAAACAGTGCGGAACTGGCTCAAAACAGGCGCACAGACCAGAGCGACGGGACGGAGAGCCCAAAACCCACCCAGCACGGTGGCGGGGGGGGGGGCATTAAGTTACGACAAGGGGGCCAAGGACACACCAAGCGGAAGGGCAGCCCCACGGTAAACGGCGCGGGGAAGACTGCACACCCCATAACCCACGCGGCTCCACCGCACACCAGCCTGACCAAAAACCCAGCTTTGCACACCAAGGCCTTCCTGGGTCGCATGAAGACGGACCCCCGCAGCCGTCAGTCGCCCCCAGGAAGTTTCTCCCCACTGTTCCTCACTGTCTCCTCACCTGTTCCTCCGGCGTCGCCTGCGTCCTCAGGAAACCCAGCTCCCGCCAGCGTGGACGCAGCCCCACGTTGTCCTGAAGCCGAAACCACAGCGAGTCCTTGAGGAGACCGAGCGCCCGTCAGCAGCCACAACCCGGCGGTGCCTGAGGAGACACAACTCCCCTCAGCTGCGCTCAGAGCGGGGGGGCGGGGGGGGGGGGGTCCGCGGGGAACGCGCATGCGCTGTGGGTCACAGAAGGGGTGTCAGCGCCACCCTGTGGTCGGAGCGGGAACTGCAGGCCGCCCCTCCCTCACGGGTCACTGGAGACAGAGACCCTGCTGGCAGAACTGCTGAACCCATTAAATAGTGGAAATCAAACAAATGAAGACAATATCCCATAGCTTCTCCAAAGTAGTTAGGGAACAATGAATTGGAAACCATATGCAATAAAATGAATGTAGACACTTGCTTTACAACTTACACCAAATTCACTCAAAATGATTCAGAGACAAGTTTGAAATGCAAAACTATTCAAAATTATAGGAGAAAACATAAAAGAAAATTGATATGAGCTTGGGCTTGGTCATGCCCATCACAAGATTTGTGGTTTTAACACACAACACAAAAAAGGAGTCCAGAAAGAAAAACAAGAGATTCTGTGGACTTTATAAAATTAAAGGTTTCTACTGTCTGAAAAACCTCATTCAGAAAATCGAAAGACAACACACACTGGGGGAAAAAACTGCAAACCTATCTAATAAAGAATTTGTCTCAAAATATACAAAGAACTACAACACAACCCCATTAAAAATAGGGAAAGCTCTAAATAGACACCTGGTCAAAGAAGGTACAGAGATAGTATACAAAACTATGCCCAGGACAGGGGGGCAGAGAAACAGTAGTCCAGTTCAACTCCCTGAGTCATGTGTGACCCAGGACTAGTCCTGCCCTTCCTGGAGGCCTCAGAGTGATGGGGAGGGAGGAAGGGGAAGAGGGCGGATTCTGCTTAAACCTAACTCTAACCCCGACCACTCTCACCACTTTCATTCAACATGGTCTAGGAAGTCCTAGACATAGTAATTACATGCGAAAAAGAAATAAAAGGAATCCAATGGCAGAGGAAAATCTAAAACTGTCACTGTTTGTAGATGAGATGATATTTTATGTTTCATTTATTTATTTATTCATTTATTTATTCTGGTTTTGCTGGGTCTTAGTTGTGGCAGGTGAGCTCCTTAGTTGCGGCAGGCAGAGTCCTTTGTTGTGGCATGCGAACTCTTAGTTGTGGCATGCATGTGGGATCTAGTTCCCTGACCAGGGATCGAACCCAAGCCCCCTGTACTGGGAGTGCAGAGTATTAACCTCTGGACCACTGGGGAAGTCCCGACATGATGTTTTATTTAGAAAATCCTTCGGATGACCCCCCAAAACAAATAGAATTCATTGGAAAATTCAGGTAAGTTGCAGGATACAAAATTAACCTATAGAAATCAGTTGCATCTCTATCCACTGGCAACAAACTTTCAGAATGAGAAATTAAGAAAACAAACCCATTGACAATGGTATTAACAAAAATGAAATACCTAGGAATACATCTAACCCAGGAGGTAAAAGACCTGTACTCAGAAAACTGGAAGACACTGATGAAGGAAACTGGAGACGACACAGACAAATGGACAGATATAATGTGTTCATGGATTGGAAGAATTCATATTGTTAAAATGATTCCACACCCCAGAGCAATCTAGAGATATGATGCCATTCTTATCAAAATACCAATGGAATTTTATGAGAACTAGACCAAAGTATTCTGATATGTGTAAGGAAACAGGAAAGTACCTGAATACTCAATACGATCTTAAGAAAGAAGAACAAACTTGGAAATATCACACTCCCTGTTTCAAACCAGACGACATATGTAGAGTAATCAAGACAGTATGGTATAGGAACAAAAGAAATACACATAGATCCATGGAACAGAACTGAGAGCCCCAAAATAAACATAGGCATATATGGTCAATTCATCTATGATAAAGGAGGTGAGACTATACAATGGGGAAAAGATAGCCTCTTCAATGAATGGTGGTGGGAAAACTGGACAACTGCATGCACAAGAATCAAACTGGAATCCTTTCTTATACCACCTACACAAGCAACCTCAAAATGAATCAAATACTTCAATGTAAGACCTGAAGCCATAAAGCTCCTTGAAGAAAACATAAGCAGTCTGGTCTTTGACATCCATCTTAGCAATATTTTCTGGATCTGTCTCCCGAAGCAAGAGGAACAAAAGCAGAATAAACCAATGGGACTCCATCCAACTTTAAAGCTTTTCAATGTCAAAGGAAACCATCCACAAAATGAAGAGGCAGCCTACCGAACGTGAGAAAATAGTTGCAAACAATATGTCTGAAAAGGGGTTCATATCCAAAATAGACTAAGAACTCACACAACTGAACCTCCAGAACCCAAAAACCCAATTAAACCATGGGACCGAACATTTTTCCAAAGAGTACGTACAGATGGCCAAGAGACATAAAAAAAGATGACCATTATCACTTATCATCAGGGAAATGCACATCAAAAGAACAATGAGATTATCACCTCACACCTAAAAATTTGGCTATTGTCCAAAAGACAACACTGTACCTAATAAAGGCTCTGATGCTCGTCCTAAGTCAGGCCCTGACGCTGTCTCTAAGGCCCTGCGGCCATCAATACCTAAAATCCTGACATTATCCTGAGCTAATATCCTGACCCATGTCTTACCAAGGTCCTGAAACTGTCCCAAAGTAAGCCCTGACGCTGTCCCTAAGTGAGGCCCTGAGGATGTCCCGATCAGAGGCCCTGAGAATGTCTTTTACAAAGACCCTAAGGCTGATCTTACAGAGGCCCTTGTACTACTCGTACGTCATGCCCTGACACTGTCCCTCACTCAGGCCCCAAAGATAGGCCTCACTTAGGCCCTGTTGCCGTACCTTAGTTATGCTCTGACGCTGTCACTACACCAAGCCCTGATACTGGTCCTGATTAAGGCCCTGAACTGGTCTTAATTAAGGCCCTGATGTTCTCAATAACTAAGGTCTTCACGCTATCCCTAGCTCATTTCCTGACACTGTCCCTGTCCTGGAAGCCGACTCTGTCCCGAACTCATTTCCTGCCCCTAATCCTCACAGAAGCCCTACTGCACTCCCTAAATAAAGCCCAGACTAGTCCTAACTAGGGACCTGACACTGTCTCTAAATAAGCCCGGGAATCTGTTCCTATTATAGGTCCTGTTCCCGGCAATAACTGAAATCCGGACACTATCCTCAGCTAATATCCTGACCCATCTCTAACCAAGGGCCTGACAGTCCCTAAGAAAGGCCTGTCTCTGTCCCTAAGTGAAAGTCTGAGGCTGTGCCTAACTCAGGCCCTGAAGCAATGCCTACCTGAGGCCTTGAAGCTGTGACCACATCAGGCTCTGATCATGTCTTTAACTAAGACCCTATTGCTGATCCAACAAAGCCCTGATGCAGCTCCTACATCATGCCCTGACAGTGTCCCCAGCTAAGGGCCTGACGCTAGGCCTCACTCAGGCCCTGTTGCTCTCCCTAAGTCAAGCACTGGAGCTGTCCCTACCTGAAGCCATGATACTGTTTCTACATAAGACCATGATACTCTCACTGACTAAGGTCTTTTCACCAACCCTAGGTCATTTCATGACACGATCCATAAACTTTACCCTAAACTTAACCCTAGCAGCTGTCCTGCCTCTTATGCTAATTGAAGCCCTTACTCTGTGCCTAACACAGACATTGAATTTAGGCCCAAGGCCATGACACAGTCCCTAACTGAGGCCTAGATGCTCGTCCTAATTCTGGCCCAGAACTGTCCCTCACGAAAACCCTAACACTATTCCTAACTCAGGCCCTGACACGGTACCTAACAGAGGCCCAGATGTTAGTCCTAACGCAGGCCCTGACACTGTGTGTAACTATACCCGGGCTGCCGTCGATATTTAATGTCATGATATTATCCTGAGATAATATCCTGACCCAAGTCTTACCAAGGTACTGAAAGTGTCCCAAAATAAGCCCTGACACTGTCCCTAAGTGAGGCCCTGAGGCTGTCCGTATGCAACACTAGAAACCCTAGAGTAGGTGGCCCAGACCACCGTGGCTATGGGATCCAGGCCACAGAGAATTAACATCAGAGGGCCCACATCATGAAACTGTGAGCCACCCAGCAATATGGATCTCAGAGCACAAGGCCGGCATCCCCATGGGATGGGAACCTGGCAGGAGTATCCTCGCACCACTGGGCCCACATGAAAAAATATGGGGAGCCCATCAGTTAGGGCCTGACGCCAGAGGGTCCTCATCACCGAGGGGAGGAGGATCCCAGCAGGTTTCAACTGACACCTGAGGGCTCACGTCACCAAGGCGACTTGTGCCAAGGAGGAGTGACCTCAGAACAGAGGGCCCACCTCACAGAACGGTGAGGAACTCAGCTTGGATCAGACTCTCACCAGAGGGCCCACATCACCAAGGGGATGAGAACCAGGCAGGAGTGGCCTCACACCAGTGGGGCCACATCATCAAAAGTTGAAGAGCCCAACACATGTGACCTCAAACCAGAGGACCCACATCACCAAGGTGCTTGGAGTGAAGCAGGCGGAGGAGCCTCACAAGAGAGGGCCGATAGAATAGAAAAGGTGAGGAATCCAACAGTTGGAACCTCCCAGCTGGCGTCCCAGGAAACCGAGGCTATGGGATCCATGCTGGAGTGAACTCACACCAGAGGGCCCACATCATGAAACTGTGAATAACCCAGCTGTTGGGACCTCAGAGCAGAAGGCCCACATCCCCATGTGGATGTGAACCTGGCAGGAGTGTCCTCGCACCACTCGCTGCACATCCGAAAATGTGGGGAGCCAAGCAGTTAAGGCCTGACGCCAGAGCACCCTCATTACCGAGGGGAGGAGGCTCCCAGCAGGCTGCAACTGACACCAGAGGGCCCATGTCACCAAGGAGAAGCGTGCCGGCCAAGCAGGAGTGACCTCACTGCAAAGGGCCCAGCTCACAGTAGAGTGAGGGTCCCAGCCAGGATCAGACTCTCACCAGAGGGCCCACATGACCAAGGGGATGGGAACCTGGCAGGCGTGTCCTCACACTAGTTGGGCCACATCATCGAAATGTAAGAAACCCAGCACATGTGGCCTCAATCCAGAGGACCCACATCACCAAGGGGCTGGGAGTGAGGCAGGCAGGAGTAGCCTCACGACAGAGGGCCCATAGAATAAAAAGGTGAGGAATCCAGCAGTTGGAACCTCCCATCAGGCGGCCAGGAACACAGAGGCCATGGGATCCTGGTCGGAGTGAACTTACATCAAAGAGCCCACACCATGGAACTGTGAGCAACCCAGCCGTTGGGACCTCAGAGCAGAAGGCCCACATCCCCAGCAGGATGGGAACCTGGCAGGAGTGTCCTGGCATCACTGGCTGCACATCAGAAAACGGGGGGAGCCCAGCAGTTACGGTCTTACGCCATAGGGACCTCATCAACCAGGGGAGGAGGAGCCCGGTGGGCTCCAACTGCCACCCGAGGGCCCACGTCGCCAAGGTAATGTGTGCGAGCCAGGTAGGAGTGACCTCACATCGGAGGACCCACCTCACAGAAGTTTGAGGAACCCAGCCAGGATCAGACTCTCACCAGAGGGCCCAAATCACGAAGGGGATGGGAACAAGGCAGGAGTGTCCTCCTACCAGAGTGGTCACTTCATCGAAAGGTGAGGGAACCAGCACATGTGTCTAGGTGGAAGGAGCCAAAAGGCCCACCTTCTTAAGGTCTCCTCTAGAGCTCCCGGACACCCTGCCATCTTAGGCCTAACAATTGGACATTGTGACGGCATGGAGAGCCTGGGAACCCTAAGACACGGTGGAAGTGCGACTCGCAAGCTGGGTGCCAGGAACCTTCGAAGCACAGTGTGGTTTCATGTACGAAAGCGAGCCCAAGCGAGAGGGTTGGTATCCTCGTGGGCCTGACGGCTACTTCCCCGTTTCCGCCACCCTCAGGAAACTCTTCAGCAGAGTCTTCGGAACCCGCTGAGAGAGAACAGCTGCCAAGTGGATGCACAGAACAGTCACCTCGATACCAGCCCCATGTCTCAAGCAACGATCCTTCCCCGGAGGGTACTTAACCCACCCAGGGATTCAAGCAGGGGGTTTGCCTTGTCCAACTTGCACAGGAAAGTGGCAAGAGATGTAGGGCTCATCTCCTTGCGTTCACACTACGTGGCCAGAAGTTGTCACGGAGCCGAATCCAGCACCCTTCCTCCACCACGTGTGTACACCAAAGGAGCTCCGGGCACTGGGTGTTCTCAGGCCAAGAGAGAAGTCCTTGTTCTGTGCTGCACCTGCTGGGTGCTTGAAAGGTTCTCTGACCTTCCTCCTCTGGAAGCTTTTCAGAGCTGAGGCTACCCCTGGGCTGCGAAAGCAGAGAGGCGTAGAGGCCTTTCACACTGAAGGCGTGGGCTTGTTTCCCAGGGAGAAAGTGTACGTCGCCCACCCCCCACCCCCACCCCACCCCACCCCACCCCCAGCTGGAGGCGTGCAGGTGGACACCAGTTTGTTCTGCCCACGGAAAGTACAATGAGGCGGACACGATTTGGGCCGTCTGGTGAAAGAATTTGGAATCGGCGGCACCCTGAGTACCTTTCCTGAAGTTTGCTTCCTAGCTGCTTACACTCGGCGTTCAGAGGCGAGATGAGAACAAACTTGCTCAGCGTGCGGCGAAGAGCCTTGATGCCCTGCCCTAAATGTTTGTGCTTCTGGCCAGCGTCACGCAAGGACTTTGACACGCAGGATTCTTACCTTGACTCTAAGCTGTCCCTGTTGGCTGAAGCAGTCGGCGTGTCTGTAGCGCAGCCTGGGAGGCAGGGCGTTGGGGGGAGTCTGCCAAGTGACTGGCCTCCATTATATAGCTAACTGAGAAAAATGCGTCGAGCCTTTCGGGAGCCACTTACAGGGAAAGGTTGCAATTCGGAATTGGAGACTGTGCTGGCAAACGTCAGCAGCTCCTCTGCCTCGGAGGGCTCTTGGTGTGCCGACTCCTAACAGCCACCACGGTCCCCAGCGTGGGAACGGTCCCATTGCGAGCCGGTTTCATCCGTGCAAGATCCACGGGAGGCTGATCTCCAACGATCGGGCTCCACACCTTGAGCCTTTGGGACAGGGCAGTCCTGAGCCGATGTGCCCACCAGGGGACGCAACCAAAGTTTACTTACCACAGGAAAGAGCATCAAGGCCTCGTGTTCTCTCCATGAAATGAACGTGAGCTTGAAGGGTGATGCGTCAGAGTACGCTGTGAACAGCTCGCTGGTACGCCTGTCTTGCCCCCTCTCACGGTCTCACGCACCCGGGCTCAGGTCCGTGTAGGAATGCTGAGTGGGAGCGCCAGCCTCCCTTCTGGATTCTGAAGCCTTCCACCCCAATGGTGAGTCTGTGTGTCTCTTACGTGGGGGGGGGGGGAGGTGTGCGGGGGGGGGGGCGGAATGAGGTCGCCCACAGAGGTTCTGACATGAAAGAACTAAAGACGCACGGTGCTGAGGAGCTGGCTCCTCATGGAAGGAGCCCAAAGGCCAGAAAGCCGAAGGTCTCTTTCAAAGCTGCCGGACGCTCTGCCGTTCTAGGCCTGAGATACGGACCTTGTGTGACGGCACGGAAACCCTGCGAGATTTAGGAGACATCGCCAAGTGCAAGTGGCAACCCGGAAGGAAGAACCTTCAAGGCAGAGTGTCCTTTCCTGTACAAAACTGCGCCCAAGTGGCTGAGGCAGGTAGGCTTTTACTTCACAGAACCGGTATCCACGTATGCATGTGGGTTACTCTAAAGAAACGACACTGTGAGCAACCTCTTCCTAAAAGCCTTCGCAAACGGCTTTGGAGACAACAGCAGCGAGCGCAGTGGAGGCACAGACCATTATCCTAGATAGCAGCACAGTGGCTCTAGCAGCGATCGCTTCCCGGAGGATACTTACGCCACACCGAGATTCCAGCAGGGAGTTTTGCGTTGTAGCAGTACGACTCACTCAAGAAACAGGGATGAGGTGTAGGGCTAATCTACGTGCGCTCACTCTATGTGTCCGCGAGAAGGTTTGACGGAGGGGAATCCTTCACCGACCGCGACCACGCGTGTGCAACAAAGAAGCCCTGTGCCGTGGGTGTTCTCAGGCCGACAGAGAAGACCTAGGTGTGTGCTGCACCCGCTCTCGGTGGTTCACACGTTGCGTGACCCTGTGCCTTTGGAAGGTTTTCAGAGCGGGAGGCACCTGTGTGCTGCTAGCCCGAAGAGGCGTAGAGGCCTTTCACACTGAAGGAAGGGCTTGCATCTCATGGAGGAAATGTGTACGTCGCCCGGCAGATGGAGGCGCGCTCTTGACACCATTTCTTCTGCCCGTTTAAAACACAAGTCTTTGTACTCGATCTGGGCTGCCTGGTGAAGTACTTGGCAGTCCGCATCACCCTGAGTACCTTTCCTGAAGTTTGATTCGTAGCTGAGTAAACTCGGGCTTCAGAGGCTAGATGAGACCAAACGTGTTCAGCCTGTGGCGAAAGCCTTTGACCAGAGGCCTATACGCCTGTGCTTGTGGCGAGGGCTAGGCAAGAACGTTTACACACTGGGTTTTTACCTTTACTCTAAAGCTGTCCCTTTCGGCTGCAGCAGGCGGCGTGTCTGTATCCCAACCAGGGAAGCAGGCCACTGGGGGAGTCTGCCAGGCGACAGGCCTCCACGCTAGATAACCGCGAAAATGCATCACGGCCTTTGGAAGCCCCTTTAAAGGAAAGGCTCCTCTTCGGATTTAGAAGACTTTGCTAGCGGACTTCAGCAGCTCCTCTCCTTCAGGGTGCTCGGGCTGTGAAAACTAGTGAAAGCCACCACGGTCCCCAGCTTTTGAATGGCTCTTTCCCGAGTTGGTTCCATCCGTGGAAGCGCCGAAGGGGCTGATCTCCACCAATCGGGCTGCGCACCGTGAGTCTCTGGGTTAGGGCAGTCCTGAGCCAGTGTGCCACCCAAGGAATGAAAGGCAAAGTTCCCTTACCCACAAGAAGGCACACTGAGGCCCGGTGTGTTCTCTATGACATTTACGTGGGCTTGAAGGGTGATGCCTATACTACGTTGTGGAAAGGCTCGGGGTCACGGCTCTCTTTCTCCCTCTCTCGGTCCCATAGCCTGGTGCTCAGCTGTTGTGAGCATGCTGAGTGAGAGACACTGCCTCTGTGCTGGACTCAGAAGGCTTCCTCCCTTTATGGCAATTCTGTTTGTCTCTTACGTCGAGGAGCAATGAGGGTGCGCACAGGTATTCTGAAATCAACTAACTGACGACAGAGGATCCGGGGGAGCTGGTTTCTCGGTGGAAGGAGCCAAAAGGCCCACCTTCTTAAGGTCTCCTCTAGAGCTCCCGGACACCCTGCCGTCTTAGGCCTAACACTTGGACATTGTGACGGCATGGAGAGCCTGGGAACCCTAAGACACGGTGGAAGTGCGACTCGCAAGCTGGGTGCCAGGAACCTTCGAAGCACAGTGTGGTTTCATGTACGAAAGTGAGCCCAAGCGTCTGAGGATGGTAGCCTTTTGCTTGAGAGGGTTGGTATCCTCGTGGGCCTGACGGCTACTTCCCCGTTTCCGCCACCCTCAGGAAACTCTTCAGCAGAGTCTTCGGAACCCGCTGAGAGAGAACAGCTGCCAAGTGGATGCACAGAACAGTCACCTCGATACCAGCCCCGTGTCTCAAGCAACGATCCTTCCCCGGCGGGTACTTAACACACCCAGGGATTCAAGCAGGGGGTTTGCCTTGTCCAACTTGCACAGGAAAGTGGCAAGAGATGTAGGGCTCATCTACTTGCGTTCATACTACGTGGCCCGGAGAAGTTGTCACGGAGCCGAATCCAGCACCCTTCCTCCACCACGTGTGTACACCAAAGGAGCGCCGGGCACTCGGTGTTCTCAGGCCAAGAGAGAAGTCCTTGTTCTGTGCTGCACCTGCTGGGTGCTTGAAAGGTTCTCTGACCTTCCTCCTCTGGAAGCTTTTCAGAGCTGAGGCTACCCCTGGGCTGCGAAAGCAGAGAGGCGTAGAAGCCTTTCACACTGAAGGCGTGGGCTTGTTTCCCAGGGAGAAAGCGTCATTCAGCTTGAACGTGGGACGCCGAGGGGAGAGTACGCTTTCTCCCCGTTTGGAGGCGCCTTGCGCTTGGCTTCAAAGCTGCCTGAACAGCACTAGCGGCCCGGCGTCTCTGCACGGCAGGATTGTCGTCGTGGGCCGAGGCTGCGTGTTCTCGCAAAGCGAAAACCGTGCGGGCAATCCCTTTCTAGGAACTCCTCCCACGGCACCCCAGGTTCAGCTCCGGCCGAACGAAAGGTGACCTCAGGCCTCAAGGTAAGTTCCAGTGTTTCACGCCGGGGGAGTTGGGTGTGCGGTGGTTTCCATGAGGCCATACTCCACCACGGAGTGCCTCAACCCCGCGACGCTCCTGGGGGCACACGGGATAGGAGCTCGTTCGCCAATTTCGCAGGATGACTTCTCTCCGTGCCGGAACGGCGGCTCCTGGCTTCTGAGGGACCTTAGCCTAAACAGGGCCCTGGAGAAAGCGCTTCACATTCATAGCAAGGGCAACGTACCGCTCTCCGGCTTGCCCGGGTTGAGCGCCCCAGTCGTCAAAGAGCCTCGCGAAGGCAGTGCTGCGCAGGCTCCCTCTGCCAGTCGCACGGCCTCCTTGACTGAAAGACAACTGCAGTGCCAAAAGGCACCGTGCTGACGACTGGCTCCAGGAGGGGACTCGGGACAGCACTCTCACAGAAGCGAAAGCTAGGCTGTGGGCCCAGCCTGAGGACCAGCACGTTGTCCACACTTAACACAGCTAAGGCATGAGCCAGACGACAGCCTTGGTCACTGAGGCCTACCTAAGGTACTGCCATACTTACCCACTAGATCCCACGCAGAGGTCCCTGTGCCCAAAAGGGCCTCCATGGAAGGGCCCTGTTCCTCCCGTGGGTTTCCTTGAGGTAATCAGAAACCACTGAGGATAACTACGTGAGCTCCGCTTTGAAACTGGGCGACCCTGGGCAAACCTTATTCCCCTCCGTGGTAGACGAGACAGTGGCGGGTCCTAAGCTGCCTGAAGCACACTCCTCGCGCCCACCTTCTCTTTGCTGCCGGAAAGGCCTCACATAAGAGGCCTGAGTTTACTCGTGACGGAAGCCGTCTGAGTGTACTCGTGTGAGGCCTGCCGCTCTCAGTTCCTTGCTGGGAGCTTCAGCAAGAGCACTCCGGAGCTCGCCGACCAAAGAATTGTGAGCCCCCCCACCCACCCACCCCCCCACCCACCCACCCCCCCACCCCCCCGCCCCCAGGCCTCAAGTAAAAGTCCAGATGTCCCCCGTCAGTAACACCTCGGAGTGCCATAGGAGCGAAGAAGCATGCGTTAACGGAATGCTTCAACAGTGCTAGGGATTTAGTTCACGAGACACTGTGCACTCACGCTCGTTGTAACAACTGTCAGAGGGCACTGTATGCCTTCCGACTCCTCTGTTGCGTTTGAGCCACAGGAAGTAAATGCATTCGTTTGATTAAGCTCCGTGAACGTGCAACGACGATGGCGAAGCGCTGCCCTGTTCGCTCGAAAGCTCTCGACTGTACGGCCTTCCAACGGCCTCAGGCTACGCAGTTGCAAACAGCCTTACATTCCATGCTGGTGTGCCCCCAGGTAGGAATTTGGGCTCTTCTGTGAGACACCAGTGTGCGTCCCAAATGAAACCGGCGGGCTCCCCCAGGACGTCTGCGTACGGCAGTCGGTTGCCAGCTGTTTACTTCCAGCCGGAGAAGGAAAAAGAGGACGGCTTTCCCAGGGACAATTCTGGGCCCTTGGGACCATCCAGAACCACCAAAGCCTCAACTTTGCACGGCCTGGGGAACGCTCTTCCTCACGTCCAGCAATCCCCACGTCGAAACCTTTCTCAGCGGAGGCAGGCACTCTCTCCCTTGTACTAGATAGCTCGGCAGAGCCTTCCGAGAAACATGCTGCGTCATTCAGCTTGAACGTGGGACGCCGAGGGGAGAGTACGCTTTCTCCCCGTTTGGAGGCGCCTTGCGCTTGGCTTCAAAGCTGCCTGAACAGCACTAGCGGCCCGGCGTCTCTGCACGGCAGGATTGTCGTCGTGGGCCGAGGCTGCGTGTTCTCGCAAAGCGAAAACCGTGCGGGCAATCCCTTTCTAGGAACTCCTCCCACGGCACCCCAGGTTCAGCTCCGGCCGAACGAAAGGTGACCTCAGGCCTCAAGGTAAGTTCCAGTGTTTCACGCCGGGGGAGTTGGGTGTGCGGTGGTTTCCATGAGGCCATACTCCACCACGGAGTGCCTCAACCCCGCGACGCTCCTGGGGGCACACGGGATAGGAGCTCGTTCGCCAATTTCGCAGGATGACTTCTCTCCGTGCCGGAACGGCGGCTCCTGGCTTCTGAGGGACCTTAGCCTAAACAGGGCCCTGGAGAAAGCGCTTCACATTCATAGCAAGGGCAACGTACCGCTCTCCGGCTTGCCCGGGTTGAGCGCCCCAGTCGTCAAAGAGCCTCGCGAAGGCAGTGCTGCGCAGGCTCCCTCTGCCAGTCGCACGGCCTCCTTGACTGAAAGACAACTGCAGTGCCAAAAGGCACCGTGCTGACGACTGGCTCCAGGAGGGGACTCGGGACAGCACTCTCACAGAAGCGAAAGCTAGGCTGTGGGCCCAGCCTGAGGACCAGCACGTTGTCCACACTTAACACAGCTAAGGCATGAGCCAGACGACAGCCTTGGTCACTGAGGCCTACCTAAGGTACTGCCATACTTACCCACTAGATCCCACGCAGAGGTCCCTGTGCCCAAAAGGGCCTCCATGGAAGGGCCCTGTTCCTCCCGTGGGTTTCCTTGAGGTAATCAGAAACCACTGAGGATAACTACGTGAGCTCCGCTTTGAAACTGGGCGACCCTGGGCAAACCTTATTCCCCTCCGTGGTAGACGAGACAGTGGCGGGTCCTAAGCTGCCTGAAGCACACTCCTCGCGCCCACCTTCTCTTTGCTGCCGGAAAGGCCTCACATAAGAGGCCTGAGTTTACTCGTGACGGAAGCCGTCTGAGTGTACTCGTGTGAGGCCTGCCGCTCTCAGTTCCTTGCTGGGAGCTTCAGCAAGAGCACTCCGGAGCTCGCCGACCAAAGAATTGTGAGCCCCCCCCACCCACCCACCCCCCCACCCCCCCGCCCCCAGGCCTCAAGTAAAAGTCCAGATGTCCCCCGTCAGTAACACCTCGGAGTGCCATAGGAGCGAAGAAGCATGCGTTAACGGAATGCTTCAACAGTGCTAGGGATTTAGTTCACGAGACACTGTGCACTCACGCTCGTTGTAACAACTGTCAGAGGGCACTGTATGCCTTCCGACTCCTCTGTTGCGTTTGAGCCACAGGAAGTAAATGCATTCGTTTGATTAAGCTCCGTGAACGTGCAACGACGATGGCGAAGCGCTGCCCTGTTCGCTCGAAAGCTCTCGACTGTACGGCCTTCCAACGGCCTCAGGCTACGCAGTTGCAAACAGCCTTACATTCCATGCTGGTGTGCCCCCAGGTAGGAATTTGGGCTCTTCTGTGAGACACCAGTGTGCGTCCCAAATGAAACCGGCGGGCTCCCCCAGGACGTCTGCGTACGGCAGTCGGTTGCCAGCTGTTTACTTCCAGCCGGAGAAGGAAAAAGAGGACGGCTTTCCCAGGGACAATTCTGGGCCCTTGGGACCATCCAGAACCACCAAAGCCTCAACTTTGCACGGCCTGGGGAACGCTCTTCCTCACGTCCAGCAATCCCCACGTCGAAACCTTTCTCAGCGGAGGCAGGCACTCTCTCCCTTGTACTAGATAGCTCGGCAGAGCCTTCCGAGAAACATGCTGCGTCATTCAGCTTGAACGTGGGACGCCGAGGGGAGAGTACGCTTTCTCCCCGTTTGGAGGCGCCTTGCGCTTGGCTTCAAAGCTGCCTGAACAGCACTAGCGGCCCGGCGTCTCTGCACGGCAGGATTGTCGTCGTGGGCCGAGGCTGCGTGTTCTCGCAAAGCGAAAACCGTGCGGGCAATCCCTTTCTAGGAACTCCTCCCACGGCACCCCAGGTTCAGCTCCGGCCGAACGAAAGGTGACCTCAGGCCTCAAGGTAAGTTCCAGTGTTTCACGCCGGGGGAGTTGGGTGTGCGGTGGTTTCCATGAGGCCATACTCCACCACGGAGTGCCTCAACCCCGCGACGCTCCTGGGGGCACACGGGATAGGAGCTCGTTCGCCAATTTCGCAGGATGACTTCTCTCCGTGCCGGAACGGCGGCTCCTGGCTTCTGAGGGACCTTAGCCTAAACAGGGCCCTGGAGAAAGCGCTTCACATTCATAGCAAGGGCAACGTACCGCTCTCCGGCTTGCCCGGGTTGAGCGCCCCAGTCGTCAAAGAGCCTCGCGAAGGCAGTGCTGCGCAGGCTCCCTCTGCCAGTCGCACGGCCTCCTTGACTGAAAGACAACTGCAGTGCCAAAAGGCACCGTGCTGACGACTGGCTCCAGGAGGGGACTCGGGACAGCACTCTCACAGAAGCGAAAGCTAGGCTGTGGGCCCAGCCTGAGGACCAGCACGTTGTCCACACTTAACACAGCTAAGGCATGAGCCAGACGACAGCCTTGGTCACTGAGGCCTACCTAAGGTACTGCCATACTTACCCACTAGATCCCACGCAGAGGTCCCTGTGCCCAAAAGGGCCTCCATGGAAGGGCCCTGTTCCTCCCGTGGGTTTCCTTGAGGTAATCAGAAACCACTGAGGATAACTACGTGAGCTCCGCTTTGAAACTGGGCGACCCTGGGCAAACCTTATTCCCCTCCGTGGTAGACGAGACAGTGGCGGGTCCTAAGCTGCCTGAAGCACACTCCTCGCGCCCACCTTCTCTTTGCTGCCGGAAAGGCCTCACATAAGAGGCCTGAGTTTACTCGTGACGGAAGCCGTCTGAGTGTACTCGTGTGAGGCCTGCCGCTCTCAGTTCCTTGCTGGGAGCTTCAGCAAGAGCACTCCGGAGCTGGCCGACCAAAGAATTGTGAGCCCCCCCCACCCACCCACCCCCCCCACCCCCCCGCCCCCAGGCCTCAAGTAAAAGTCCAGATGTCCCCCGTCAGTAACACCTCGGAGTGCCATAGGAGCGAAGAAGCATGCGTTAACGGAATGCTTCAACAGTGCTAGGGATTTAGTTCACGAGACACTGTGCACTCACGCTCGTTGTAACAACTGTCAGAGGGCACTGTATGCCTTCCGACTCCTCTGTTGCGTTTGAGCCACAGGAAGTAAATGCATTCGTTTGATTAAGCTCCGTGAACGTGCAACGACGATGGCGAAGCGCTGCCCTGTTCGCTCGAAAGCTCTCGACTGTACGGCCTTCCAACGGCCTCAGGCTACGCAGTTGCAAACAGCCTTACATTCCATGCTGGTGTGCCCCCAGGTAGGAATTTGGGCTCTTCTGTGAGACACCAGTGTGCGTCCCAAATGAAACCGGCGGGCTCCCCCAGGACGTCTGCGTACGGCAGTCGGTTGCCAGCTGTTTACTTCCAGCCGGAGAAGGAAAAAGAGGACGGCTTTCCCAGGGACAATTCTGGGCCCTTGGGACCATCCAGAACCACCAAAGCCTCAACTTTGCACGGCCTGGGGAACGCTCTTCCTCACGTCCAGCAATCCCCACGTCGAAACCTTTCTCAGCGGAGGCAGGCACTCTCTCCCTTGTACTAGATAGCTCGGCAGAGCCTTCCGAGAAACATGCTGCGTCATTCAGCTTGAACGTGGGACGCCGAGGGGAGAGTACGCTTTCTCCCCGTTTGGAGGCGCCTTGCGCTTGGCTTCAAAGCTGCCTGAACAGCACTAGCGGCCCGGCGTCTCTGCACGGCAGGATTGTCGTCGTGGGCCGAGGCTGCGTGTTCTCGCAAAGCGAAAACCGTGCGGGCAATCCCTTTCTAGGAACTCCTCCCACGGCACCCCAGGTTCAGCTCCGGCCGAACGAAAGGTGACCTCAGGCCTCAAGGTAAGTTCCAGTGTTTCACGCCGGGGGAGTTGGGTGTGCGGTGGTTTCCATGAGGCCATACTCCACCACGGAGTGCCTCAACCCCGCGACGCTCCTGGGGGCACACGGGATAGGAGCTCGTTCGCCAATTTCGCAGGATGACTTCTCTCCGTGCCGGAACGGCGGCTCCTGGCTTCTGAGGGACCTTAGCCTAAACAGGGCCCTGGAGAAAGCGCTTCACATTCATAGCAAGGGCAACGTACCGCTCTCCGGCTTGCCCGGGTTGAGCGCCCCAGTCGTCAAAGAGCCTCGCGAAGGCAGTGCTGCGCAGGCTCCCTCTGCCAGTCGCACGGCCTCCTTGACTGAAAGACAACTGCAGTGCCAAAAGGCACCGTGCTGACGACTGGCTCCAGGAGGGGACTCGGGACAGCACTCTCACAGAAGCGAAAGCTAGGCTGTGGGCCCAGCCTGAGGACCAGCACGTTGTCCACACTTAACACAGCTAAGGCATGAGCCAGACGACAGCCTTGGTCACTGAGGCCTACCTAAGGTACTGCCATACTTACCCACTAGATCCCACGCAGAGGTCCCTGTGCCCAAAAGGGCCTCCATGGAAGGGCCCTGTTCCTCCCGTGGGTTTCCTTGAGGTAATCAGAAACCACTGAGGATAACTACGTGAGCTCCGCTTTGAAACTGGGCGACCCTGGGCAAACCTTATTCCCCTCCGTGGTAGACGAGACAGTGGCGGGTCCTAAGCTGCCTGAAGCACACTCCTCGCGCCCACCTTCTCTTTGCTGCCGGAAAGGCCTCACATAAGAGGCCTGAGTTTACTCGTGACGGAAGCCGTCTGAGTGTACTCGTGTGAGGCCTGCCGCTCTCAGTTCCTTGCTGGGAGCTTCAGCAAGAGCACTCCGGAGCTGGCCGACCAAAGAATTGTGAGCCCCCCCCACCCACCCACCCCCCCACCCCCCCGCCCCCAGGCCTCAAGTAAAAGTCCAGATGTCCCCCGTCAGTAACACCTCGGAGTGCCATAGGAGCGAAGAAGCATGCGTTAACGGAATGCTTCAACAGTGCTAGGGATTTAGTTCACGAGACACTGTGCACTCACGCTCGTTGTAACAACTGTCAGAGGGCACTGTATGCCTTCCGACTCCTCTGTTGCGTTTGAGCCACAGGAAGTAAATGCATTCGTTTGATTAAGCTCCGTGAACGTGCAACGACGATGGCGAAGCGCTGCCCTGTTCGCTCGAAAGCTCTCGACTGTACGGCCTTCCAACGGCCTCAGGCTACGCAGTTGCAAACAGCCTTACATTCCATGCTGGTGTGCCCCCAGGTAGGAATTTGGGCTCTTCTGTGAGACACCAGTGTGCGTCCCAAATGAAACCGGCGGGCTCCCCCAGGACGTCTGCGTACGGCAGTCGGTTGCCAGCTGTTTACTTCCAGCCGGAGAAGGAAAAAGAGGACGGCTTTCCCAGGGACAATTCTGGGCCCTTGGGACCATCCAGAACCACCAAAGCCTCAACTTTGCACGGCCTGGGGAACGCTCTTCCTCACGTCCAGCAATCCCCACGTCGAAACCTTTCTCAGCGGAGGCAGGCACTCTCTCCCTTGTACTAGATAGCTCGGCAGAGCCTTCCGAGAAACATGCTGCGTCATTCAGCTTGAACGTGGGACGCCGAGGGGAGAGTACGCTTTCTCCCCGTTTGGAGGCGCCTTGCGCTTGGCTTCAAAGCTGCCTGAACAGCACTAGCGGCCCGGCGTCTCTGCACGGCAGGATTGTCGTCGTGGGCCGAGGCTGCGTGTTCTCGCAAAGCGAAAACCGTGCGGGCAATCCCTTTCTAGGAACTCCTCCCACGGCACCCCAGGTTCAGCTCCGGCCGAACGAAAGGTGACCTCAGGCCTCAAGGTAAGTTCCAGTGTTTCACGCCGGGGGAGTTGGGTGTGCGGTGGTTTCCATGAGGCCATACTCCACCACGGAGTGCCTCAACCCCGCGACGCTCCTGGGGG
The DNA here is from genome assembly GCF_949774975.1 of Lagenorhynchus albirostris. NCBI lineage: Eukaryota > Metazoa > Chordata > Mammalia > Artiodactyla > Delphinidae > Lagenorhynchus > Lagenorhynchus albirostris. Next base: position 23,218,458 of record NC_083113.1, on the reverse strand, counting down.
CACACGGGATAGGAGCTCGTTCGCCAATTTCGCAGGATGACTTCTCTCCGTGCCGGAACGGCGGCTCCTGGCTTCTGAGGGACCTTAGCCTAAACAGGGCCCTGGAGAAAGCGCTTCACATTCATAGCAAGGGCAACGTACCGCTCTCCGGCTTGCCCGGGTTGAGCGCCCCAGTCGTCAAAGAGCCTCGCGAAGGCAGTGCTGCGCAGGCTCCCTCTGCCAGTCGCACGGCCTCCTTGACTGAAAGACAACTGCAGTGCCAAAAGGCACCGTGCTGACGACTGGCTCCAGGAGGGGACTCGGGACAGCACTCTCACAGAAGCGAAAGCTAGGCTGTGGGCCCAGCCTGAGGACCAGCACGTTGTCCACACTTAACACAGCTAAGGCATGAGCCAGACGACAGCCTTGGTCACTGAGGCCTACCTAAGGTACTGCCATACTTACCCACTAGATCCCACGCAGAGGTCCCTGTGCCCAAAAGGGCCTCCATGGAAGGGCCCTGTTCCTCCCGTGGGTTTCCTTGAGGTAATCAGAAACCACTGAGGATAACTACGTGAGCTCCGCTTTGAAACTGGGCGACCCTGGGCAAACCTTATTCCCCTCCGTGGTAGACGAGACAGTGGCGGGTCCTAAGCTGCCTGAAGCACACTCCTCGCGCCCACCTTCTCTTTGCTGCCGGAAAGGCCTCACATAAGAGGCCTGAGTTTACTCGTGACGGAAGCCGTCTGAGTGTACTCGTGTGAGGCCTGCCGCTCTCAGTTCCTTGCTGGGAGCTTCAGCAAGAGCACTCCGGAGCTCGCCGACCAAAGAATTGTGAGCCCCCCCCACCCACCCACCCCCCCCACCCCCCCGCCCCCAGGCCTCAAGTAAAAGTCCAGATGTCCCCCGTCAGTAACACCTCGGAGTGCCATAGGAGCGAAGAAGCATGCGTTAACGGAATGCTTCAACAGTGCTAGGGATTTAGTTCACGAGACACTGTGCACTCACGCTCGTTGTAACAACTGTCAGAGGGCACTGTATGCCTTCCGACTCCTCTGTTGCGTTTGAGCCACAGGAAGTAAATGCATTCGTTTGATTAAGCTCCGTGAACGTGCAACGACGATGGCGAAGCGCTGCCCTGTTCGCTCGAAAGCTCTCGACTGTACGGCCTTCCAACGGCCTCAGGCTACGCAGTTGCAAACAGCCTTACATTCCATGCTGGTGTGCCCCCAGGTAGGAATTTGGGCTCTTCTGTGAGACACCAGTGTGCGTCCCAAATGAAACCGGCGGGCTCCCCCAGGACGTCTGCGTACGGCAGTCGGTTGCCAGCTGTTTACTTCCAGCCGGAGAAGGAAAAAGAGGACGGCTTTCCCAGGGACAATTCTGGGCCCTTGGGACCATCCAGAACCACCAAAGCCTCAACTTTGCACGGCCTGGGGAACGCTCTTCCTCACGTCCAGCAATCCCCACGTCGAAACCTTTCTCAGCGGAGGCAGGCACTCTCTCCCTTGTACTAGATAGCTCGGCAGAGCCTTCCGAGAAACATGCTGCGTCATTCAGCTTGAACGTGGGACGCCGAGGGGAGAGTACGCTTTCTCCCCGTTTGGAGGCGCCTTGCGCTTGGCTTCAAAGCTGCCTGAACAGCACTAGCGGCCCGGCGTCTCTGCACGGCAGGATTGTCGTCGTGGGCCGAGGCTGCGTGTTCTCGCAAAGCGAAAACCGTGCGGGCAATCCCTTTCTAGGAACTCCTCCCACGGCACCCCAGGTTCAGCTCCGGCCGAACGAAAGGTGACCTCAGGCCTCAAGGTAAGTTCCAGTGTTTCACGCCGGGGGAGTTGGGTGTGCGGTGGTTTCCATGAGGCCATACTCCACCACGGAGTGCCTCAACCCCGCGACGCTCCTGGGGGCACACGGGATAGGAGCTCGTTCGCCAATTTCGCAGGATGACTTCTCTCCGTGCCGGAACGGCGGCTCCTGGCTTCTGAGGGACCTTAGCCTAAACAGGGCCCTGGAGAAAGCGCTTCACATTCATAGCAAGGGCAACGTACCGCTCTCCGGCTTGCCCGGGTTGAGCGCCCCAGTCGTCAAAGAGCCTCGCGAAGGCAGTGCTGCGCAGGCTCCCTCTGCCAGTCGCACGGCCTCCTTGACTGAAAGACAACTGCAGTGCCAAAAGGCACCGTGCTGACGACTGGCTCCAGGAGGGGACTCGGGACAGCACTCTCACAGAAGCGAAAGCTAGGCTGTGGGCCCAGCCTGAGGACCAGCACGTTGTCCACACTTAACACAGCTAAGGCATGAGCCAGACGACAGCCTTGGTCACTGAGGCCTACCTAAGGTACTGCCATACTTACCCACTAGATCCCACGCAGAGGTCCCTGTGCCCAAAAGGGCCTCCATGGAAGGGCCCTGTTCCTCCCGTGGGTTTCCTTGAGGTAATCAGAAACCACTGAGGATAACTACGTGAGCTCCGCTTTGAAACTGGGCGACCCTGGGCAAACCTTATTCCCCTCCGTGGTAGACGAGACAGTGGCGGGTCCTAAGCTGCCTGAAGCACACTCCTCGCGCCCACCTTCTCTTTGCTGCCGGAAAGGCCTCACATAAGAGGCCTGAGTTTACTCGTGACGGAAGCCGTCTGAGTGTACTCGTGTGAGGCCTGCCGCTCTCAGTTCCTTGCTGGGAGCTTCAGCAAGAGCACTCCGGAGCTGGCCGACCAAAGAATTGTGAGCCCCCCCCCCACCCACCCACCCCCCCACCCCCCCGCCCCCAGGCCTCAAGTAAAAGTCCAGATGTCCCCCGTCAGTAACACCTCGGAGTGCCATAGGAGCGAAGAAGCATGCGTTAACGGAATGCTTCAACAGTGCTAGGGATTTAGTTCACGAGACACTGTGCACTCACGCTCGTTGTAACAACTGTCAGAGGGCACTGTATGCCTTCCGACTCCTCTGTTGCGTTTGAGCCACAGGAAGTAAATGCATTCGTTTGATTAAGCTCCGTGAACGTGCAACGACGATGGCGAAGCGCTGCCCTGTTCGCTCGAAAGCTCTCGACTGTACGGCCTTCCAACGGCCTCAGGCTACGCAGTTGCAAACAGCCTTACATTCCATGCTGGTGTGCCCCCAGGTAGGAATTTGGGCTCTTCTGTGAGACACCAGTGTGCGTCCCAAATGAAACCGGCGGGCTCCCCCAGGACGTCTGCGTACGGCAGTCGGTTGCCAGCTGTTTACTTCCAGCCGGAGAAGGAAAAAGAGGACGGCTTTCCCAGGGACAATTCTGGGCCCTTGGGACCATCCAGAACCACCAAAGCCTCAACTTTGCACGGCCTGGGGAACGCTCTTCCTCACGTCCAGCAATCCCCACGTCGAAACCTTTCTCAGCGGAGGCAGGCACTCTCTCCCTTGTACTAGATAGCTCGGCAGAGCCTTCCGAGAAACATGCTGCGTCATTCAGCTTGAACGTGGGACGCCGAGGGGAGAGTACGCTTTCTCCCCGTTTGGAGGCGCCTTGCGCTTGGCTTCAAAGCTGCCTGAACAGCACTAGCGGCCCGGCGTCTCTGCACGGCAGGATTGTCGTCGTGGGCCGAGGCTGCGTGTTCTCGCAAAGCGAAAACCGTGCGGGCAATCCCTTTCTAGGAACTCCTCCCACGGCACCCCAGGTTCAGCTCCGGCCGAACGAAAGGTGACCTCAGGCCTCAAGGTAAGTTCCAGTGTTTCACGCCGGGGGAGTTGGGTGTGCGGTGGTTTCCATGAGGCCATACTCCACCACGGAGTGCCTCAACCCCGCGACGCTCCTGGGGGCACACGGGGTAGGAGCTCGTTCGCCAATTTCGCAGGATGACTTCTCTCCGTGCCGGAACGGCGGCTCCTGGCTTCTGAGGGACCTTAGCCTAAACAGGGCCCTGGAGAAAGCGCTTCACATTCATAGCAAGGGCAACGTACCGCTCTCCGGCTTGCCCGGGTTGAGCGCCCCAGTCGTCAAAGAGCCTCGCGAAGGCAGTGCTGCGCAGGCTCCCTCTGCCAGTCGCACGGCCTCCTTGACTGAAAGACAACTGCAGTGCCAAAAGGCACCGTGCTGACGACTGGCTCCAGGAGGGGACTCGGGACAGCACTCTCACAGAAGCGAAAGCTAGGCTGTGGGCCCAGCCTGAGGACCAGCACGTTGTCCACACTTAACACAGCTAAGGCATGAGCCAGACGACAGCCTTGGTCACTGAGGCCTACCTAAGGTACTGCCATACTTACCCACTAGATCCCACGCAGAGGTCCCTGTGCCCAAAAGGGCCTCCATGGAAGGGCCCTGTTCCTCCCGTGGGTTTCCTTGAGGTAATCAGAAACCACTGAGGATAACTACGTGAGCTCCGCTTTGAAACTGGGCGACCCTGGGCAAACCTTATTCCCCTCCGTGGTAGACGAGACAGTGACGGGTCCTAAGCTGCCTGAAGCACACTCCTCGCGCCCACCTTCTCTTTGCTGCCGGAAAGGCCTCACATAAGAGGCCTGAGTTTACTCGTGACGGAAGCCGTCTGAGTGTACTCGTGTGAGGCCTGCCGCTCTCAGTTCCTTGCTGGGAGCTTCAGCAAGAGCACTCCGGAGCTGGCCGACCAAAGAATTGTGAGCCCCCCCCACCCACCCACCCCCCCACCCCCCCGCCCCCAGGCCTCAAGTAAAAGTCCAGATGTCCCCCGTCAGTAACACCTCGGAGTGCCATAGGAGCGAAGAAGCATGCGTTAACGGAATGCTTCAACAGTGCTAGGGATTTAGTTCACGAGACACTGTGCACTCACGCTCGTTGTAACAACTGTCAGAGGGCACTGTATGCCTTCCGACTCCTCTGTTGCGTTTGAGTCACAGGAAGTAAATGCATTCGTTTGATTAAGCTCCGTGAACGTGCAACGACGATGGCGAAGCGCTGCCCTGTTCGCTCGAAAGCTCTCGACTGTACGGCCTTCCAACGGCCTCAGGCTACGCAGTTGCAAACAGCCTTACATTCCATGCTGGTGTGCCCCCAGGTAGGAATTTGGGCTCTTCTGTGAGACACCAGTGTGCGTCCCAAATGAAACCGGCGGGCTCCCCCAGGACGTCTGCGTACGGCAGTCGGTTGCCAGCTGTTTACTTCCAGCCGGAGAAGGAAAAAGAGGACGGCTTTCCCAGGGACAATTCTGGGCCCTTGGGACCATCCAGAACCACCAAAGCCTCAACTTTGCACGGCCTGGGGAACGCTCTTCCTCACGTCCAGCAATCCCCACGTCGAAACCTTTCTCAGCGGAGGCAGGCACTCTCTCCCTTGTACTAGATAGCTCGGCAGAGCCTTCCGAGAAACATGCTGCGTCATTCAGCTTGAACGTGGGACGCCGAGGGGAGAGTACGCTTTCTCCCCGTTTGGAGGCGCCTTGCGCTTGGCTTCAAAGCTGCCTGAACAGCACTAGCGGCCCGGCGTCTCTGCACGGCAGGATTGTCGTCGTGGGCCGAGGCTGCGTGTTCTCGCAAAGCGAAAACCGTGCGGGCAATCCCTTTCTAGGAACTCCTCCCACGGCACCCCAGGTTCAGCTCCGGCCGAACGAAAGGTGACCTCAGGCCTCAAGGTAAGTTCCAGTGTTTCACGCCGGGGGAGTTGGGTGTGCGGTGGTTTCCATGAGGCCATACTCCACCACGGAGTGCCTCAACCCCGCGACGCTCCTGGGGGCACACGGGGTAGGAGCTCGTTCGCCAATTTCGCAGGATGACTTCTCTCCGTGCCGGAACGGCGGCTCCTGGCTTCTGAGGGACCTTAGCCTAAACAGGGCCCTGGAGAAAGCGCTTCACATTCATAGCAAGGGCAACGTACCGCTCTCCGGCTTGCCCGGGTTGAGCGCCCCAGTCGTCAAAGAGCCTCGCGAAGGCAGTGCTGCGCAGGCTCCCTCTGCCAGTCGCACGGCCTCCTTGACTGAAAGACAACTGCAGTGCCAAAAGGCACCGTGCTGACGACTGGCTCCAGGAGGGGACTCGGGACAGCACTCTCACAGAAGCGAAAGCTAGGCTGTGGGCCCAGCCTGAGGACCAGCACGTTGTCCACACTTAACACAGCTAAGGCATGAGCCAGACGACAGCCTTGGTCACTGAGGCCTACCTAAGGTACTGCCATACTTACCCACTAGATCCCACGCAGAGGTCCCTGTGCCCAAAAGGGCCTCCATGGAAGGGCCCTGTTCCTCCCGTGGGTTTCCTTGAGGTAATCAGAAACCACTGAGGATAACTACGTGAGCTCCGCTTTGAAACTGGGCGACCCTGGGCAAACCTTATTCCCCTCCGTGGTAGACGAGACAGTGGCGGGTCCTAAGCTGCCTGAAGCACACTCCTCGCGCCCACCTTCTCTTTGCTGCCGGAAAGGCCTCACATAAGAGGCCTGAGTTTACTCGTGACGGAAGCCGTCTGAGTGTACTCGTGTGAGGCCTGCCGCTCTCAGTTCCTTGCTGGGAGCTTCAGCAAGAGCACTCCGGAGCTCGCCGACCAAAGAATTGTGAGCCCCCCCCCCACCCACCCACCCCCCCACCCCCCCGCCCCCAGGCCTCAAGTAAAAGTCCAGATGTCCCCCGTCAGTAACACCTCGGAGTGCCATAGGAGCGAAGAAGCATGCGTTAACGGAATGCTTCAACAGTGCTAGGGATTTAGTTCACGAGACACTGTGCACTCACGCTCGTTGTAACAACTGTCAGAGGGCACTGTATGCCTTCCGACTCCTCTGTTGCGTTTGAGCCACAGGAAGTAAATGCATTCGTTTGATTAAGCTCCGTGAACGTGCAACGACGATGGCGAAGCGCTGCCCTGTTCGCTCGAAAGCTCTCGACTGTACGGCCTTCCAACGGCCTCAGGCTACGCAGTTGCAAACAGCCTTACATTCCATGCTGGTGTGCCCCCAGGTAGGAATTTGGGCTCTTCTGTGAGACACCAGTGTGCGTCCCAAATGAAACCGGCGGGCTCCCCCAGGACGTCTGCGTACGGCAGTCGGTTGCCAGCTGTTTACTTCCAGCCGGAGAAGGAAAAAGAGGACGGCTTTCCCAGGGACAATTCTGGGCCCTTGGGACCATCCAGAACCACCAAAGCCTCAACTTTGCACGGCCTGGGGAACGCTCTTCCTCACGTCCAGCAATCCCCACGTCGAAACCTTTCTCAGCGGAGGCAGGCACTCTCTCCCTTGTACTAGATAGCTCGGCAGAGCCTTCCGAGAAACATGCTGCGTCATTCAGCTTGAACGTGGGACGCCGAGGGGAGAGTACGCTTTCTCCCCGTTTGGAGGCGCCTTGCGCTTGGCTTCAAAGCTGCCTGAACAGCACTAGCGGCCCGGCGTCTCTGCACGGCAGGATTGTCGTCGTGGGCCGAGGCTGCGTGTTCTCGCAAAGCGAAAACCGTGCGGGCAATCCCTTTCTAGGAACTCCTCCCACGGCACCCCAGGTTCAGCTCCGGCCGAACGAAAGGTGACCTCAGGCCTCAAGGTAAGTTCCAGTGTTTCACGCCGGGGGAGTTGGGTGTGCGGTGGTTTCCATGAGGCCATACTCCACCACGGAGTGCCTCAACCCCGCGACGCTCCTGGGGGCACACGGGATAGGAGCTCGTTCGCCAATTTCGCAGGATGACTTCTCTCCGTGCCGGAACGGCGGCTCCTGGCTTCTGAGGGACCTTAGCCTAAACAGGGCCCTGGAGAAAGCGCTTCACATTCATAGCAAGGGCAACGTACCGCTCTCCGGCTTGCCCGGGTTGAGCGCCCCAGTCGTCAAAGAGCCTCGCGAAGGCAGTGCTGCGCAGGCTCCCTCTGCCAGTCGCACGGCCTCCTTGACTGAAAGACAACTGCAGTGCCAAAAGGCACCGTGCTGACGACTGGCTCCAGGAGGGGACTCGGGACAGCACTCTCACAGAAGCGAAAGCTAGGCTGTGGGCCCAGCCTGAGGACCAGCACGTTGTCCACACTTAACACAGCTAAGGCATGAGCCAGACGACAGCCTTGGTCACTGAGGCCTACCTAAGGTACTGCCATACTTACCCACTAGATCCCACGCAGAGGTCCCTGTGCCCAAAAGGGCCTCCATGGAAGGGCCCTGTTCCTCCCGTGGGTTTCCTTGAGGTAATCAGAAACCACTGAGGATAACTACGTGAGCTCCGCTTTGAAACTGGGCGACCCTGGGCAAACCTTATTCCCCTCCGTGGTAGACGAGACAGTGGCGGGTCCTAAGCTGCCTGAAGCACACTCCTCGCGCCCACCTTCTCTTTGCTGCCGGAAAGGCCTCACATAAGAGGCCTGAGTTTACTCGTGACGGAAGCCGTCTGAGTGTACTCGTGTGAGGCCTGCCGCTCTCAGTTCCTTGCTGGGAGCTTCAGCAAGAGCACTCCGGAGCTGGCCGACCAAAGAATTGTGAGCCCCCCCCACCCACCCACCCCCCCACCCCCCCGCCCCCAGGCCTCAAGTAAAAGTCCAGATGTCCCCCGTCAGTAACACCTCGGAGTGCCATAGGAGCGAAGAAGCATGCGTTAACGGAATGCTTCAACAGTGCTAGGGATTTAGTTCACGAGACACTGTGCACTCACGCTCGTTGTAACAACTGTCAGAGGGCACTGTATGCCTTCCGACTCCTCTGTTGCGTTTGAGCCACAGGAAGTAAATGCATTCGTTTGATTAAGCTCCGTGAACGTGCAACGACGATGGCGAAGCGCTGCCCTGTTCGCTCGAAAGCTCTCGACTGTACGGCCTTCCAACGGCCTCAGGCTACGCAGTTGCAAACAGCCTTACATTCCATGCTGGTGTGCCCCCAGGTAGGAATTTGGGCTCTTCTGTGAGACACCAGTGTGCGTCCCAAATGAAACCGGCGGGCTCCCCCAGGACGTCTGCGTACGGCAGTCGGTTGCCAGCTGTTTACTTCCAGCCGGAGAAGGAAAAAGAGGACGGCTTTCCCAGGGACAATTCTGGGCCCTTGGGACCATCCAGAACCACCAAAGCCTCAACTTTGCACGGCCTGGGGAACGCTCTTCCTCACGTCCAGCAATCCCCACGTCGAAACCTTTCTCAGCGGAGGCAGGCACTCTCTCCCTTGTACTAGATAGCTCGGCAGAGCCTTCCGAGAAACATGCTGCGTCATTCAGCTTGAACGTGGGACGCCGAGGGGAGAGTACGCTTTCTCCCCGTTTGGAGGCGCCTTGCGCTTGGCTTCAAAGCTGCCTGAACAGCACTAGCGGCCCGGCGTCTCTGCACGGCAGGATTGTCGTCGTGGGCCGAGGCTGCGTGTTCTCGCAAAGCGAAAACCGTGCGGGCAATCCCTTTCTAGGAACTCCTCCCACGGCACCCCAGGTTCAGCTCCGGCCGAACGAAAGGTGACCTCAGGCCTCAAGGTAAGTTCCAGTGTTTCACGCCGGGGGAGTTGGGTGTGCGGTGGTTTCCATGAGGCCATACTCCACCACGGAGTGCCTCAACCCCGCGACGCTCCTGGGGGCACACGGGGTAGGAGCTCGTTCGCCAATTTCGCAGGATGACTTCTCTCCGTGCCGGAACGGCGGCTCCTGGCTTCTGAGGGACCTTAGCCTAAACAGGGCCCTGGAGAAAGCGCTTCACATTCATAGCAAGGGCAACGTACCGCTCTCCGGCTTGCCCGGGTTGAGCGCCCCAGTCGTCAAAGAGCCTCGCGAAGGCAGTGCTGCGCAGGCTCCCTCTGCCAGTCGCACGGCCTCCTTGACTGAAAGACAACTGCAGTGCCAAAAGGCACCGTGCTGACGACTGGCTCCAGGAGGGGACTCGGGACAGCACTCTCACAGAAGCGAAAGCTAGGCTGTGGGCCCAGCCTGAGGACCAGCACGTTGTCCACACTTAACACAGCTAAGGCATGAGCCAGACGACAGCCTTGGTCACTGAGGCCTACCTAAGGTACTGCCATACTTACCCACTAGATCCCACGCAGAGGTCCCTGTGCCCAAAAGGGCCTCCATGGAAGGGCCCTGTTCCTCCCGTGGGTTTCCTTGAGGTAATCAGAAACCACTGAGGATAACTACGTGAGCTCCGCTTTGAAACTGGGCGACCCTGGGCAAACCTTATTCCCCTCCGTGGTAGACGAGACAGTGGCGGGTCCTAAGCTGCCTGAAGCACACTCCTCGCGCCCACCTTCTCTTTGCTGCCGGAAAGGCCTCACATAAGAGGCCTGAGTTTACTCGTGACGGAAGCCGTCTGAGTGTACTCGTGTGAGGCCTGCCGCTCTCAGTTCCTTGCTGGGAGCTTCAGCAAGAGCACTCCGGAGCTCGCCGACCAAAGAATTGTGAGCCCCCCCCCCACCCACCCACCCCCCCACCCCCCCGCCCCCAGGCCTCAAGTAAAAGTCCAGATGTCCCCCGTCAGTAACACCTCGGAGTGCCATAGGAGCGAAGAAGCATGCGTTAACGGAATGCTTCAACAGTGCTAGGGATTTAGTTCACGAGACACTGTGCACTCACGCTCGTTGTAACAACTGTCAGAGGGCACTGTATGCCTTCCGACTCCTCTGTTGCGTTTGAGCCACAGGAAGTAAATGCATTCGTTTGATTAAGCTCCGTGAACGTGCAACGACGATGGCGAAGCGCTGCCCTGTTCGCTCGAAAGCTCTCGACTGTACGGCCTTCCAACGGCCTCAGGCTACGCAGTTGCAAACAGCCTTACATTCCATGCTGGTGTGCCCCCAGGTAGGAATTTGGGCTCTTCTGTGAGACACCAGTGTGCGTCCCAAATGAAACCGGCGGGCTCCCCCAGGACGTCTGCGTACGGCAGTCGGTTGCCAGCTGTTTACTTCCAGCCGGAGAAGGAAAAAGAGGACGGCTTTCCCAGGGACAATTCTGGGCCCTTGGGACCATCCAGAACCACCAAAGCCTCAACTTTGCACGGCCTGGGGAACGCTCTTCCTCACGTCCAGCAATCCCCACGTCGAAACCTTTCTCAGCGGAGGCAGGCACTCTCTCCCTTGTACTAGATAGCTCGGCAGAGCCTTCCGAGAAACATGCTGCGTCATTCAGCTTGAACGTGGGACGCCGAGGGGAGAGTACGCTTTCTCCCCGTTTGGAGGCGCCTTGCGCTTGGCTTCAAAGCTGCCTGAACAGCACTAGCGGCCCGGCGTCTCTGCACGGCAGGATTGTCGTCGTGGGCCGAGGCTGCGTGTTCTCGCAAAGCGAAAACCGTGCGGGCAATCCCTTTCTAGGAACTCCTCCCACGGCACCCCAGGTTCAGCTCCGGCCGAACGAAAGGTGACCTCAGGCCTCAAGGTAAGTTCCAGTGTTTCACGCCGGGGGAGTTGGGTGTGCGGTGGTTTCCATGAGGCCATACTCCACCACGGAGTGCCTCAACCCCGCGACGCTCCTGGGGGCACACGGGGTAGGAGCTCGTTCGCCAATTTCGCAGGATGACTTCTCTCCGTGCCGGAACGGCGGCTCCTGGCTTCTGAGGGACCTTAGCCTAAACAGGGCCCTGGAGAAAGCGCTTCACATTCATAGCAAGGGCAACGTACCGCTCTCCGGCTTGCCCGGGTTGAGCGCCCCAGTCGTCAAAGAGCCTCGCGAAGGCAGTGCTGCGCAGGCTCCCTCTGCCAGTCGCACGGCCTCCTTGACTGAAAGACAACTGCAGTGCCAAAAGGCACCGTGCTGACGACTGGCTCCAGGAGGGGACTCGGGACAGCACTCTCACAGAAGCGAAAGCTAGGCTGTGGGCCCAGCCTGAGGACCAGCACGTTGTCCACACTTAACACAGCTAAGGCATGAGCCAGACGACAGCCTTGGTCACTGAGGCCTACCTAAGGTACTGCCATACTTACCCACTAGATCCCACGCAGAGGTCCCTGTGCCCAAAAGGGCCTCCATGGAAGGGCCCTGTTCCTCCCGTGGGTTTCCTTGAGGTAATCAGAAACCACTGAGGATAACTACGTGAGCTCCGCTTTGAAACTGGGCGACCCTGGGCAAACCTTATTCCCCTCCGTGGTAGACGAGACAGTGGCGGGTCCTAAGCTGCCTGAAGCACACTCCTCGCGCCCACCTTCTCTTTGCTGCCGGAAAGGCCTCACATAAGAGGCCTGAGTTTACTCGTGACGGAAGCCGTCTGAGTGTACTCGTGTGAGGCCTGCCGCTCTCAGTTCCTTGCTGGGAGCTTCAGCAAGAGCACTCCGGAGCTCGCCGACCAAAGAATTGTGAGCCCCCCCCCCACCCACCCACCCCCCCACCCCCCCGCCCCCAGGCCTCAAGTAAAAGTCCAGATGTCCCCCGTCAGTAACACCTCGGAGTGCCATAGGAGCGAAGAAGCATGCGTTAACGGAATGCTTCAACAGTGCTAGGGATTTAGTTCACGAGACACTGTGCACTCACGCTCGTTGTAACAACTGTCAGAGGGCACTGTATGCCTTCCGACTCCTCTGTTGCGTTTGAGCCACAGGAAGTAAATGCATTCGTTTGATTAAGCTCCGTGAACGTGCAACGACGATGGCGAAGCGCTGCCCTGTTCGCTCGAAAGCTCTCGACTGTACGGCCTTCCAACGGCCTCAGGCTACGCAGTTGCAAACAGCCTTACATTCCATGCTGGTGTGCCCCCAGGTAGGAATTTGGGCTCTTCTGTGAGACACCAGTGTGCGTCCCAAATGAAACCGGCGGGCTCCCCCAGGACGTCTGCGTACGGCAGTCGGTTGCCAGCTGTTTACTTCCAGCCGGAGAAGGAAAAAGAGGACGGCTTTCCCAGGGACAATTCTGGGCCCTTGGGACCATCCAGAACCACCAAAGCCTCAACTTTGCACGGCCTGGGGAACGCTCTTCCTCACGTCCAGCAATCCCCACGTCGAAACCTTTCTCAGCGGAGGCAGGCACTCTCTCCCTTGTACTAGATAGCTCGGCAGAGCCTTCCGAGAAACATGCTGCGTCATTCAGCTTGAACGTGGGACGCCGAGGGGAGAGTACGCTTTCTCCCCGTTTGGAGGCGCCTTGCGCTTGGCTTCAAAGCTGCCTGAACAGCACTAGCGGCCCGGCGTCTCTGCACGGCAGGATTGTCGTCGTGGGCCGAGGCTGCGTGTTCTCGCAAAGCGAAAACCGTGCGGGCAATCCCTTTCTAGGAACTCCTCCCACGGCACCCCAGGTTCAGCTCCGGCCGAACGAAAGGTGACCTCAGGCCTCAAGGTAAGTTCCAGTGTTTCACGCCGGGGGAGTTGGGTGTGCGGTGGTTTCCATGAGGCCATACTCCACCACGGAGTGCCTCAACCCCGCGACGCTCCTGGGGGCACACGGGGTAGGAGCTCGTTCGCCAATTTCGCAGGATGACTTCTCTCCGTGCCGGAACGGCGGCTCCTGGCTTCTGAGGGACCTTAGCCTAAACAGGGCCCTGGAGAAAGCGCTTCACATTCATAGCAAGGGCAACGTACCGCTCTCCGGCTTGCCCGGGTTGAGCACCCCAGTCGTCAAAGAGCCTCGCGAAGGCAGTGCTGCGCAGGCTCCCTCTGCCAGTCGCACGGCCTCCTTGACTGAAAGACAACTGCAGTGCCAAAAGGCACCGTGCTGACGACTGGCTCCAGGAGGGGACTCGGGACAGCACTCTCACAGAAGCGAAAGCTAGGCTGTGGGCCCAGCCTGAGGACCAGCACGTTGTCCACACTTAACACAGCTAAGGCATGAGCCAGACGACAGCCTTGGTCACTGAGGCCTACCTAAGGTACTGCCATACTTACCCACTAGATCCCACGCAGAGGTCCCTGTGCCCAAAAGGGCCTCCATGGAAGGGCCCTGTTCCTCCCGTGGGTTTCCTTGAGGTAATCAGAAACCACTGAGGATAACTACGTGAGCTCCGCTTTGAAACTGGGCGACCCTGGGCAAACCTTATTCCCCTCCGTGGTAGACGAGACAGTGGCGGGTCCTAAGCTGCCTGAAGCACACTCCTCGCGCCCACCTTCTCTTTGCTGCCGGAAAGGCCTCACATAAGAGGCCTGAGTTTACTCGTGACGGAAGCCGTCTGAGTGTACTCGTGTGAGGCCTGCCGCTCTCAGTTCCTTGCTGGGAGCTTCAGCAAGAGCACTCCGGAGCTGGCCGACCAAAGAATTGTGAGCCCCCCCCCCACCCACCCACCCCCCCACCCCCCCGCCCCCAGGCCTCAAGTAAAAGTCCAGATGTCCCCCGTCAGTAACACCTCGGAGTGCCATAGGAGCGAAGAAGCATGCGTTAACGGAATGCTTCAACAGTGCTAGGGATTTAGTTCACGAGACACTGTGCACTCACGCTCGTTGTAACAACTGTCAGAGGGCACTGTATGCCTTCCGACTCCTCTGTTGCGTTTGAGCCACAGGAAGTAAATGCATTCGTTTGATTAAGCTCCGTGAACGTGCAACGACGATGGCGAAGCGCTGCCCTGTTCGCTCGAAAGCTCTCGACTGTACGGCCTTCCAACGGCCTCAGGCTACGCAGTTGCAAACAGCCTTACATTCCATGCTGGTGTGCCCCCAGGTAGGAATTTGGGCTCTTCTGTGAGACACCAGTGTGCGTCCCAAATGAAACCGGCGGGCTCCCCCAGGACGTCTGCGTACGGCAGTCGGTTGCCAGCTGTTTACTTCCAGCCGGAGAAGGAAAAAGAGGACGGCTTTCCCAGGGACAATTCTGGGCCCTTGGGACCATCCAGAACCACCAAAGCCTCAACTTTGCACGGCCTGGGGAACGCTCTTCCTCACGTCCAGCAATCCCCACGTCGAAACCTTTCTCAGCGGAGGCAGGCACTCTCTCCCTTGTACTAGATAGCTCGGCAGAGCCTTCCGAGAAACATGCTGCGTCATTCAGCTTGAACGTGGGACGCCGAGGGGAGAGTACGCTTTCTCCCCGTTTGGAGGCGCCTTGCGCTTGGCTTCAAAGCTGCCTGAACAGCACTAGCGGCCCGGCGTCTCTGCACGGCAGGATTGTCGTCGTGGGCCGAGGCTGCGTGTTCTCGCAAAGCGAAAACCGTGCGGGCAATCCCTTTCTAGGAACTCCTCCCACGGCACCCCAGGTTCAGCTCCGGCCGAACGAAAGGTGACCTCAGGCCTCAAGGTAAGTTCCAGTGTTTCACGCCGGGGGAGTTGGGTGTGCGGTGGTTTCCATGAGGCCATACTCCACCACGGAGTGCCTCAACCCCGCGACGCTCCTGGGGGCACACGGGGTAGGAGCTCGTTCGCCAATTTCGCAGGATGACTTCTCTCCGTGCCGGAACGGCGGCTCCTGGCTTCTGAGGGACCTTAGCCTAAACAGGGCCCTGGAGAAAGCGCTTCACATTCATAGCAAGGGCAACGTACCGCTCTCCGGCTTGCCCGGGTTGAGCGCCCCAGTCGTCAAAGAGCCTCGCGAAGGCAGTGCTGCGCAGGCTCCCTCTGCCAGTCGCACGGCCTCCTTGACTGAAAGACAACTGCAGTGCCAAAAGGCACCGTGCTGACGACTGGCTCCAGGAGGGGACTCGGGACAGCACTCTCACAGAAGCGAAAGCTAGGCTGTGGGCCCAGCCTGAGGACCAGCACGTTGTCCACACTTAACACAGCTAAGGCATGAGCCAGACGACAGCCTTGGTCACTGAGGCCTACCTAAGGTACTGCCATACTTACCCACTAGATCCCACGCAGAGGTCCCTGTGCCCAAAAGGGCCTCCATGGAAGGGCCCTGTTCCTCCCGTGGGTTTCCTTGAGGTAATCAGAAACCACTGAGGATAACTACGTGAGCTCCGCTTTGAAACTGGGCGACCCTGGGCAAACCTTATTCCCCTCCGTGGTAGACGAGACAGTGGCGGGTCCTAAGCTGCCTGAAGCACACTCCTCGCGCCCACCTTCTCTTTGCTGCCGGAAAGGCCTCACATAAGAGGCCTGAGTTTACTCGTGACGGAAGCCGTCTGAGTGTACTCGTGTGAGGCCTGCCGCTCTCAGTTCCTTGCTGGGAGCTTCAGCAAGAGCACTCCGGAGCTGGCCGACCAAAGAATTGTGAGCCCCCCCCCCACCCACCCACCCCCCCACCCCCCCGCCCCCAGGCCTCAAGTAAAAGTCCAGATGTCCCCCGTCAGTAACACCTCGGAGTGCCATAGGAGCGAAGAAGCATGCGTTAACGGAATGCTTCAACAGTGCTAGGGATTTAGTTCACGAGACACTGTGCACTCACGCTCGTTGTAACAACTGTCAGAGGGCACTGTATGCCTTCCGACTCCTCTGTTGCGTTTGAGCCACAGGAAGTAAATGCATTCGTTTGATTAAGCTCCGTGAACGTGCAACGACGATGGCGAAGCGCTGCCCTGTTCGCTCGAAAGCTCTCGACTGTACGGCCTTCCAACGGCCTCAGGCTACGCAGTTGCAAACAGCCTTACATTCCATGCTGGTGTGCCCCCAGGTAGGAATTTGGGCTCTTCTGTGAGACACCAGTGTGCGTCCCAAATGAAACCGGCGGGCTCCCCCAGGACGTCTGCGTACGGCAGTCGGTTGCCAGCTGTTTACTTCCAGCCGGAGAAGGAAAAAGAGGACGGCTTTCCCAGGGACAATTCTGGGCCCTTGGGACCATCCAGAACCACCAAAGCCTCAACTTTGCACGGCCTGGGGAACGCTCTTCCTCACGTCCAGCAATCCCCACGTCGAAACCTTTCTCAGCGGAGGCAGGCACTCTCTCCCTTGTACTAGATAGCTCGGCAGAGCCTTCCGAGAAACATGCTGCGTCATTCAGCTTGAACGTGGGACGCCGAGGGGAGAGTACGCTTTCTCCCCGTTTGGAGGCGCCTTGCGCTTGGCTTCAAAGCTGCCTGAACAGCACTAGCGGCCCGGCGTCTCTGCACGGCAGGATTGTCGTCGTGGGCCGAGGCTGCGTGTTCTCGCAAAGCGAAAACCGTGCGGGCAATCCCTTTCTAGGAACTCCTCCCACGGCACCCCAGGTTCAGCTCCGGCCGAACGAAAGGTGACCTCAGGCCTCAAGGTAAGTTCCAGTGTTTCACGCCGGGGGAGTTGGGTGTGCGGTGGTTTCCATGAGGCCATACTCCACCACGGAGTGCCTCAACCCCGCGACGCTCCTGGGGGCACACGGGGTAGGAGCTCGTTCGCCAATTTCGCAGGATGACTTCTCTCCGTGCCGGAACGGCGGCTCCTGGCTTCTGAGGGACCTTAGCCTAAACAGGGCCCTGGAGAAAGCGCTTCACATTCATAGCAAGGGCAACGTACCGCTCTCCGGCTTGCCCGGGTTGAGCGCCCCAGTCGTCAAAGAGCCTCGCGAAGGCAGTGCTGCGCAGGCTCCCTCTGCCAGTCGCACGGCCTCCTTGACTGAAAGACAACTGCAGTGCCAAAAGGCACCGTGCTGACGACTGGCTCCAGGAGGGGACTCGGGACAGCACTCTCACAGAAGCGAAAGCTAGGCTGTGGGCCCAGCCTGAGGACCAGCACGTTGTCCACACTTAACACAGCTAAGGCATGAGCCAGACGACAGCCTTGGTCACTGAGGCCTACCTAAGGTACTGCCATACTTACCCACTAGATCCCACGCAGAGGTCCCTGTGCCCAAAAGGGCCTCCATGGAAGAGCCCTGTTCCTCCCGTGGGTTTCCTTGAGGTAATCAGAAACCACTGAGGATAACTACGTGAGCTCCGCTTTGAAACTGGGCGACCCTGGGCAAACCTTATTCCCCTCCGTGGTAGACGAGACAGTGGCGGGTCCTAAGCTGCCTGAAGCACACTCCTCGCGCCCACCTTCTCTTTGCTGCCGGAAAGGCCTCACATAAGAGGCCTGAGTTTACTCGTGACGGAAGCCGTCTGAGTGTACTCGTGTGAGGCCTGCCGCTCTCAGTTCCTTGCTGGGAGCTTCAGCAAGAGCACTCCGGAGCTGGCCGACCAAAGAATTGTGAGCCCCCCCCCCACCCACCCACCCCCCCACCCCCCCGCCCCCAGGCCTCAAGTAAAAGTCCAGATGTCCCCCGTCAGTAACACCTCGGAGTGCCATAGGAGCGAAGAAGCATGCGTTAACGGAATGCTTCAACAGTGCTAGGGATTTAGTTCACGAGACACTGTGCACTCACGCTCGTTGTAACAACTGTCAGAGGGCACTGTATGCCTTCCGACTCCTCTGTTGCGTTTGAGCCACAGGAAGTAAATGCATTCGTTTGATTAAGCTCCGTGAACGTGCAACGACGATGGCGAAGCGCTGCCCTGTTCGCTCGAAAGCTCTCGACTGTACGGCCTTCCAACGGCCTCAGGCTACGCAGTTGCAAACAGCCTTACATTCCATGCTGGTGTGCCCCCAGGTAGGAATTTGGGCTCTTCTGTGAGACACCAGTGTGCGTCCCAAATGAAACCGGCGGGCTCCCCCAGGACGTCTGCGTACGGCAGTCGGTTGCCAGCTGTTTACTTCCAGCCGGAGAAGGAAAAAGAGGACGGCTTTCCCAGGGACAATTCTGGGCCCTTGGGACCATCCAGAACCACCAAAGCCTCAACTTTGCACGGCCTGGGGAACGCTCTTCCTCACGTCCAGCAATCCCCACGTCGAAACCTTTCTCAGCGGAGGCAGGCACTCTCTCCCTTGTACTAGATAGCTCGGCAGAGCCTTCCGAGAAACATGCTGCGTCATTCAGCTTGAACGTGGGACGCCGAGGGGAGAGTACGCTTTCTCCCCGTTTGGAGGCGCCTTGCGCTTGGCTTCAAAGCTGCCTGAACAGCACTAGCGGCCCGGCGTCTCTGCACGGCAGGATTGTCGTCGTGGGCCGAGGCTGCGTGTTCTCGCAAAGCGAAAACCGTGCGGGCAATCCCTTTCTAGGAACTCCTCCCACGGCACCCCAGGTTCAGCTCCGGCCGAACGAAAGGTGACCTCAGGCCTCAAGGTAAGTTCCAGTGTTTCACGCCGGGGGAGTTGGGTGTGCGGTGGTTTCCATGAGGCCATACTCCACCACGGAGTGCCTCAACCCCGCGACGCTCCTGGGGGCACACGGGGTAGGAGCTCGTTCGCCAATTTCGCAGGATGACTTCTCTCCGTGCCGGAACGGCGGCTCCTGGCTTCTGAGGGACCTTAGCCTAAACAGGGCCCTGGAGAAAGCGCTTCACATTCATAGCAAGGGCAACGTACCGCTCTCCGGCTTGCCCGGGTTGAGCGCCCCAGTCGTCAAAGAGCCTCGCGAAGGCAGTGCTGCGCAGGCTCCCTCTGCCAGTCGCACGGCCTCCTTGACTGAAAGACAACTGCAGTGCCAAAAGGCACCGTGCTGACGACTGGCTCCAGGAGGGGACTCGGGACAGCACTCTCACAGAAGCGAAAGCTAGGCTGTGGGCCCAGCCTGAGGACCAGCACGTTGTCCACACTTAACACAGCTAAGGCATGAGCCAGACGACAGCCTTGGTCACTGAGGCCTACCTAAGGTACTGCCATACTTACCCACTAGATCCCACGCAGAGGTCCCTGTGCCCAAAAGGGCCTCCATGGAAGGGCCCTGTTCCTCCCGTGGGTTTCCTTGAGGTAATCAGAAACCACTGAGGATAACTACGTGAGCTCCGCTTTGAAACTGGGCGACCCTGGGCAAACCTTATTCCCCTCCGTGGTAGACGAGACAGTGGCGGGTCCTAAGCTGCCTGAAGCACACTCCTCGCGCCCACCTTCTCTTTGCTGCCGGAAAGGCCTCACATAAGAGGCCTGAGTTTACTCGTGACGGAAGCCGTCTGAGTGTACTCGTGTGAGGCCTGCCGCTCTCAGTTCCTTGCTGGGAGCTTCAGCAAGAGCACTCCGGAGCTCGCCGACCAAAGAATTGTGAGCCCCCCCCCCACCCACCCACCCCCCCACCCCCCCGCCCCCAGGCCTCAAGTAAAAGTCCAGATGTCCCCCGTCAGTAACACCTCGGAGTGCCATAGGAGCGAAGAAGCATGCGTTAACGGAATGCTTCAACAGTGCTAGGGATTTAGTTCACGAGACACTGTGCACTCACGCTCGTTGTAACAACTGTCAGAGGGCACTGTATGCCTTCCGACTCCTCTGTTGCGTTTGAGCCACAGGAAGTAAATGCATTCGTTTGATTAAGCTCCGTGAACGTGCAACGACGATGGCGAAGCGCTGCCCTGTTCGCTCGAAAGCTCTCGACTGTACGGCCTTCCAACGGCCTCAGGCTACGCAGTTGCAAACAGCCTTACATTCCATGCTGGTGTGCCCCCAGGTAGGAATTTGGGCTCTTCTGTGAGACACCAGTGTGCGTCCCAAATGAAACCGGCGGGCTCCCCCAGGACGTCTGCGTACGGCAGTCGGTTGCCAGCTGTTTACTTCCAGCCGGAGAAGGAAAAAGAGGACGGCTTTCCCAGGGACAATTCTGGGCCCTTGGGACCATCCAGAACCACCAAAGCCTCAACTTTGCACGGCCTGGGGAACGCTCTTCCTCACGTCCAGCAATCCCCACGTCGAAACCTTTCTCAGCGGAGGCAGGCACTCT
This sequence comes from Lagenorhynchus albirostris, assembly GCF_949774975.1. Taxonomy (NCBI): domain Eukaryota; kingdom Metazoa; phylum Chordata; class Mammalia; order Artiodactyla; family Delphinidae; genus Lagenorhynchus; species Lagenorhynchus albirostris. Next base: position 23,198,110 of record NC_083113.1, on the reverse strand, counting down.
CTCCCTTGTACTAGATAGCTCGGCAGAGCCTTCCGAGAAACATGCTGCGTCATTCAGCTTGAACGTGGGACGCCGAGGGGAGAGTACGCTTTCTCCCCGTTTGGAGGCGCCTTGCGCTTGGCTTCAAAGCTGCCTGAACAGCACTAGCGGCCCGGCGTCTCTGCACGGCAGGATTGTCGTCGTGGGCCGAGGCTGCGTGTTCTCGCAAAGCGAAAACCGTGCGGGCAATCCCTTTCTAGGAACTCCTCCCACGGCACCCCAGGTTCAGCTCCGGCCGAACGAAAGGTGACCTCAGGCCTCAAGGTAAGTTCCAGTGTTTCACGCCGGGGGAGTTGGGTGTGCGGTGGTTTCCATGAGGCCATACTCCACCACGGAGTGCCTCAACCCCGCGACGCTCCTGGGGGCACACGGGGTAGGAGCTCGTTCGCCAATTTCGCAGGATGACTTCTCTCCGTGCCGGAACGGCGGCTCCTGGCTTCTGAGGGACCTTAGCCTAAACAGGGCCCTGGAGAAAGCGCTTCACATTCATAGCAAGGGCAACGTACCGCTCTCCGGCTTGCCCGGGTTGAGCGCCCCAGTCGTCAAAGAGCCTCGCGAAGGCAGTGCTGCGCAGGCTCCCTCTGCCAGTCGCACGGCCTCCTTGACTGAAAGACAACTGCAGTGCCAAAAGGCACCGTGCTGACGACTGGCTCCAGGAGGGGACTCGGGACAGCACTCTCACAGAAGCGAAAGCTAGGCTGTGGGCCCAGCCTGAGGACCAGCACGTTGTCCACACTTAACACAGCTAAGGCATGAGCCAGACGACAGCCTTGGTCACTGAGGCCTACCTAAGGTACTGCCATACTTACCCACTAGATCCCACGCAGAGGTCCCTGTGCCCAAAAGGGCCTCCATGGAAGGGCCCTGTTCCTCCCGTGGGTTTCCTTGAGGTAATCAGAAACCACTGAGGATAACTACGTGAGCTCCGCTTTGAAACTGGGCGACCCTGGGCAAACCTTATTCCCCTCCGTGGTAGACGAGACAGTGGCGGGTCCTAAGCTGCCTGAAGCACACTCCTCGCGCCCACCTTCTCTTTGCTGCCGGAAAGGCCTCACATAAGAGGCCTGAGTTTACTCGTGACGGAAGCCGTCTGAGTGTACTCGTGTGAGGCCTGCCGCTCTCAGTTCCTTGCTGGGAGCTTCAGCAAGAGCACTCCGGAGCTCGCCGACCAAAGAATTGTGAGCCCCCCCCCCACCCACCCACCCCCCCACCCCCCCGCCCCCAGGCCTCAAGTAAAAGTCCAGATGTCCCCCGTCAGTAACACCTCGGAGTGCCATAGGAGCGAAGAAGCATGCGTTAACGGAATGCTTCAACAGTGCTAGGGATTTAGTTCACGAGACACTGTGCACTCACGCTCGTTGTAACAACTGTCAGAGGGCACTGTATGCCTTCCGACTCCTCTGTTGCGTTTGAGCCACAGGAAGTAAATGCATTCGTTTGATTAAGCTCCGTGAACGTGCAACGACGATGGCGAAGCGCTGCCCTGTTCGCTCGAAAGCTCTCGACTGTACGGCCTTCCAACGGCCTCAGGCTACGCAGTTGCAAACAGCCTTACATTCCATGCTGGTGTGCCCCCAGGTAGGAATTTGGGCTCTTCTGTGAGACACCAGTGTGCGTCCCAAATGAAACCGGCGGGCTCCCCCAGGACGTCTGCGTACGGCAGTCGGTTGCCAGCTGTTTACTTCCAGCCGGAGAAGGAAAAAGAGGACGGCTTTCCCAGGGACAATTCTGGGCCCTTGGGACCATCCAGAACCACCAAAGCCTCAACTTTGCACGGCCTGGGGAACGCTCTTCCTCACGTCCAGCAATCCCCACGTCGAAACCTTTCTCAGCGGAGGCAGGCACTCTCTCCCTTGTACTAGATAGCTCGGCAGAGCCTTCCGAGAAACATGCTGCGTCATTCAGCTTGAACGTGGGACGCCGAGGGGAGAGTACGCTTTCTCCCCGTTTGGAGGCGCCTTGCGCTTGGCTTCAAAGCTGCCTGAACAGCACTAGCGGCCCGGCGTCTCTGCACGGCAGGATTGTCGTCGTGGGCCGAGGCTGCGTGTTCTCGCAAAGCGAAAACCGTGCGGGCAATCCCTTTCTAGGAACTCCTCCCACGGCACCCCAGGTTCAGCTCCGGCCGAACGAAAGGTGACCTCAGGCCTCAAGGTAAGTTCCAGTGTTTCACGCCGGGGGAGTTGGGTGTGCGGTGGTTTCCATGAGGCCATACTCCACCACGGAGTGCCTCAACCCCGCGACGCTCCTGGGGGCACACGGGATAGGAGCTCGTTCGCCAATTTCGCAGGATGACTTCTCTCCGTGCCGGAACGGCGGCTCCTGGCTTCTGAGGGACCTTAGCCTAAACAGGGCCCTGGAGAAAGCGCTTCACATTCATAGCAAGGGCAACGTACCGCTCTCCGGCTTGCCCGGGTTGAGCGCCCCAGTCGTCAAAGAGCCTCGCGAAGGCAGTGCTGCGCAGGCTCCCTCTGCCAGTCGCACGGCCTCCTTGACTGAAAGACAACTGCAGTGCCAAAAGGCACCGTGCTGACGACTGGCTCCAGGAGGGGACTCGGGACAGCACTCTCACAGAAGCGAAAGCTAGGCTGTGGGCCCAGCCTGAGGACCAGCACGTTGTCCACACTTAACACAGCTAAGGCATGAGCCAGACGACAGCCTTGGTCACTGAGGCCTACCTAAGGTACTGCCATACTTACCCACTAGATCCCACGCAGAGGTCCCTGTGCCCAAAAGGGCCTCCATGGAAGGGCCCTGTTCCTCCCGTGGGTTTCCTTGAGGTAATCAGAAACCACTGAGGATAACTACGTGAGCTCCGCTTTGAAACTGGGCGACCCTGGGCAAACCTTATTCCCCTCCGTGGTAGACGAGACAGTGGCGGGTCCTAAGCTGCCTGAAGCACACTCCTCGCGCCCACCTTCTCTTTGCTGCCGGAAAGGCCTCACATAAGAGGCCTGAGTTTACTCGTGACGGAAGCCGTCTGAGTGTACTCGTGTGAGGCCTGCCGCTCTCAGTTCCTTGCTGGGAGCTTCAGCAAGAGCACTCCGGAGCTCGCCGACCAAAGAATTGTGAGCCCCCCCCCCACCCACCCACCCCCCCACCCCCCCGCCCCCAGGCCTCAAGTAAAAGTCCAGATGTCCCCCGTCAGTAACACCTCGGAGTGCCATAGGAGCGAAGAAGCATGCGTTAACGGAATGCTTCAACAGTGCTAGGGATTTAGTTCACGAGACACTGTGCACTCACGCTCGTTGTAACAACTGTCAGAGGGCACTGTATGCCTTCCGACTCCTCTGTTGCGTTTGAGCCACAGGAAGTAAATGCATTCGTTTGATTAAGCTCCGTGAACGTGCAACGACGATGGCGAAGCGCTGCCCTGTTCGCTCGAAAGCTCTCGACTGTACGGCCTTCCAACGGCCTCAGGCTACGCAGTTGCAAACAGCCTTACATTCCATGCTGGTGTGCCCCCAGGTAGGAATTTGGGCTCTTCTGTGAGACACCAGTGTGCGTCCCAAATGAAACCGGCGGGCTCCCCCAGGACGTCTGCGTACGGCAGTCGGTTGCCAGCTGTTTACTTCCAGCCGGAGAAGGAAAAAGAGGACGGCTTTCCCAGGGACAATTCTGGGCCCTTGGGACCATCCAGAACCACCAAAGCCTCAACTTTGCACGGCCTGGGGAACGCTCTTCCTCACGTCCAGCAATCCCCACGTCGAAACCTTTCTCAGCGGAGGCAGGCACTCTCTCCCTTGTACTAGATAGCTCGGCAGAGCCTTCCGAGAAACATGCTGCGTCATTCAGCTTGAACGTGGGACGCCGAGGGGAGAGTACGCTTTCTCCCCGTTTGGAGGCGCCTTGCGCTTGGCTTCAAAGCTGCCTGAACAGCACTAGCGGCCCGGCGTCTCTGCACGGCAGGATTGTCGTCGTGGGCCGAGGCTGCGTGTTCTCGCAAAGCGAAAACCGTGCGGGCAATCCCTTTCTAGGAACTCCTCCCACGGCACCCCAGGTTCAGCTCCGGCCGAACGAAAGGTGACCTCAGGCCTCAAGGTAAGTTCCAGTGTTTCACGCCGGGGGAGTTGGGTGTGCGGTGGTTTCCATGAGGCCATACTCCACCACGGAGTGCCTCAACCCCGCGACGCTCCTGGGGGCACACGGGGTAGGAGCTCGTTCGCCAATTTCGCAGGATGACTTCTCTCCGTGCCGGAACGGCGGCTCCTGGCTTCTGAGGGACCTTAGCCTAAACAGGGCCCTGGAGAAAGCGCTTCACATTCATAGCAAGGGCAACGTACCGCTCTCCGGCTTGCCCGGGTTGAGCGCCCCAGTCGTCAAAGAGCCTCGCGAAGGCAGTGCTGCGCAGGCTCCCTCTGCCAGTCGCACGGCCTCCTTGACTGAAAGACAACTGCAGTGCCAAAAGGCACCGTGCTGACGACTGGCTCCAGGAGGGGACTCGGGACAGCACTCTCACAGAAGCGAAAGCTAGGCTGTGGGCCCAGCCTGAGGACCAGCACGTTGTCCACACTTAACACAGCTAAGGCATGAGCCAGACGACAGCCTTGGTCACTGAGGCCTACCTAAGGTACTGCCATACTTACCCACTAGATCCCACGCAGAGGTCCCTGTGCCCAAAAGGGCCTCCATGGAAGGGCCCTGTTCCTCCCGTGGGTTTCCTTGAGGTAATCAGAAACCACTGAGGATAACTACGTGAGCTCCGCTTTGAAACTGGGCGACCCTGGGCAAACCTTATTCCCCTCCGTGGTAGACGAGACAGTGGCGGGTCCTAAGCTGCCTGAAGCACACTCCTCGCGCCCACCTTCTCTTTGCTGCCGGAAAGGCCTCACATAAGAGGCCTGAGTTTACTCGTGACGGAAGCCGTCTGAGTGTACTCGTGTGAGGCCTGCCGCTCTCAGTTCCTTGCTGGGAGCTTCAGCAAGAGCACTCCGGAGCTCGCCGACCAAAGAATTGTGAGCCCCCCCCCCACCCACCCACCCCCCCACCCCCCCGCCCCCAGGCCTCAAGTAAAAGTCCAGATGTCCCCCGTCAGTAACACCTCGGAGTGCCATAGGAGCGAAGAAGCATGCGTTAACGGAATGCTTCAACAGTGCTAGGGATTTAGTTCACGAGACACTGTGCACTCACGCTCGTTGTAACAACTGTCAGAGGGCACTGTATGCCTTCCGACTCCTCTGTTGCGTTTGAGCCACAGGAAGTAAATGCATTCGTTTGATTAAGCTCCGTGAACGTGCAACGACGATGGCGAAGCGCTGCCCTGTTCGCTCGAAAGCTCTCGACTGTACGGCCTTCCAACGGCCTCAGGCTACGCAGTTGCAAACAGCCTTACATTCCATGCTGGTGTGCCCCCAGGTAGGAATTTGGGCTCTTCTGTGAGACACCAGTGTGCGTCCCAAATGAAACCGGCGGGCTCCCCCAGGACGTCTGCGTACGGCAGTCGGTTGCCAGCTGTTTACTTCCAGCCGGAGAAGGAAAAAGAGGACGGCTTTCCCAGGGACAATTCTGGGCCCTTGGGACCATCCAGAACCACCAAAGCCTCAACTTTGCACGGCCTGGGGAACGCTCTTCCTCACGTCCAGCAATCCCCACGTCGAAACCTTTCTCAGCGGAGGCAGGCACTCTCTCCCTTGTACTAGATAGCTCGGCAGAGCCTTCCGAGAAACATGCTGCGTCATTCAGCTTGAACGTGGGACGCCGAGGGGAGAGTACGCTTTCTCCCCGTTTGGAGGCGCCTTGCGCTTGGCTTCAAAGCTGCCTGAACAGCACTAGCGGCCCGGCGTCTCTGCACGGCAGGATTGTCGTCGTGGGCCGAGGCTGCGTGTTCTCGCAAAGCGAAAACCGTGCGGGCAATCCCTTTCTAGGAACTCCTCCCACGGCACCCCAGGTTCAGCTCCGGCCGAACGAAAGGTGACCTCAGGCCTCAAGGTAAGTTCCAGTGTTTCACGCCGGGGGAGTTGGGTGTGCGGTGGTTTCCATGAGGCCATACTCCACCACGGAGTGCCTCAACCCCGCGACGCTCCTGGGGGCACACGGGGTAGGAGCTCGTTCGCCAATTTCGCAGGATGACTTCTCTCCGTGCCGGAACGGCGGCTCCTGGCTTCTGAGGGACCTTAGCCTAAACAGGGCCCTGGAGAAAGCGCTTCACATTCATAGCAAGGGCAACGTACCGCTCTCCGGCTTGCCCGGGTTGAGCGCCCCAGTCGTCAAAGAGCCTCGCGAAGGCAGTGCTGCGCAGGCTCCCTCTGCCAGTCGCACGGCCTCCTTGACTGAAAGACAACTGCAGTGCCAAAAGGCACCGTGCTGACGACTGGCTCCAGGAGGGGACTCGGGACAGCACTCTCACAGAAGCGAAAGCTAGGCTGTGGGCCCAGCCTGAGGACCAGCACGTTGTCCACACTTAACACAGCTAAGGCATGAGCCAGACGACAGCCTTGGTCACTGAGGCCTACCTAAGGTACTGCCATACTTACCCACTAGATCCCACGCAGAGGTCCCTGTGCCCAAAAGGGCCTCCATGGAAGGGCCCTGTTCCTCCCGTGGGTTTCCTTGAGGTAATCAGAAACCACTGAGGATAACTACGTGAGCTCCGCTTTGAAACTGGGCGACCCTGGGCAAACCTTATTCCCCTCCGTGGTAGACGAGACAGTGGCGGGTCCTAAGCTGCCTGAAGCACACTCCTCGCGCCCACCTTCTCTTTGCTGCCGGAAAGGCCTCACATAAGAGGCCTGAGTTTACTCGTGACGGAAGCCGTCTGAGTGTACTCGTGTGAGGCCTGCCGCTCTCAGTTCCTTGCTGGGAGCTTCAGCAAGAGCACTCCGGAGCTCGCCGACCAAAGAATTGTGAGCCCCCCCCCCACCCACCCACCCCCCCACCCCCCCGCCCCCAGGCCTCAAGTAAAAGTCCAGATGTCCCCCGTCAGTAACACCTCGGAGTGCCATAGGAGCGAAGAAGCATGCGTTAACGGAATGCTTCAACAGTGCTAGGGATTTAGTTCACGAGACACTGTGCACTCACGCTCGTTGTAACAACTGTCAGAGGGCACTGTATGCCTTCCGACTCCTCTGTTGCGTTTGAGCCACAGGAAGTAAATGCATTCGTTTGATTAAGCTCCGTGAACGTGCAACGACGATGGCGAAGCGCTGCCCTGTTCGCTCGAAAGCTCTCGACTGTACGGCCTTCCAACGGCCTCAGGCTACGCAGTTGCAAACAGCCTTACATTCCATGCTGGTGTGCCCCCAGGTAGGAATTTGGGCTCTTCTGTGAGACACCAGTGTGCGTCCCAAATGAAACCGGCGGGCTCCCCCAGGACGTCTGCGTACGGCAGTCGGTTGCCAGCTGTTTACTTCCAGCCGGAGAAGGAAAAAGAGGACGGCTTTCCCAGGGACAATTCTGGGCCCTTGGGACCATCCAGAACCACCAAAGCCTCAACTTTGCACGGCCTGGGGAACGCTCTTCCTCACGTCCAGCAATCCCCACGTCGAAACCTTTCTCAGCGGAGGCAGGCACTCTCTCCCTTGTACTAGATAGCTCGGCAGAGCCTTCCGAGAAACATGCTGCGTCATTCAGCTTGAACGTGGGACGCCGAGGGGAGAGTACGCTTTCTCCCCGTTTGGAGGCGCCTTGCGCTTGGCTTCAAAGCTGCCTGAACAGCACTAGCGGCCCGGCGTCTCTGCACGGCAGGATTGTCGTCGTGGGCCGAGGCTGCGTGTTCTCGCAAAGCGAAAACCGTGCGGGCAATCCCTTTCTAGGAACTCCTCCCACGGCACCCCAGGTTCAGCTCCGGCCGAACGAAAGGTGACCTCAGGCCTCAAGGTAAGTTCCAGTGTTTCACGCCGGGGGAGTTGGGTGTGCGGTGGTTTCCATGAGGCCATACTCCACCACGGAGTGCCTCAACCCCGCGACGCTCCTGGGGGCACACGGGGTAGGAGCTCGTTCGCCAATTTCGCAGGATGACTTCTCTCCGTGCCGGAACGGCGGCTCCTGGCTTCTGAGGGACCTTAGCCTAAACAGGGCCCTGGAGAAAGCGCTTCACATTCATAGCAAGGGCAACGTACCGCTCTCCGGCTTGCCCGGGTTGAGCGCCCCAGTCGTCAAAGAGCCTCGCGAAGGCAGTGCTGCGCAGGCTCCCTCTGCCAGTCGCACGGCCTCCTTGACTGAAAGACAACTGCAGTGCCAAAAGGCACCGTGCTGACGACTGGCTCCAGGAGGGGACTCGGGACAGCACTCTCACAGAAGCGAAAGCTAGGCTGTGGGCCCAGCCTGAGGACCAGCACGTTGTCCACACTTAACACAGCTAAGGCATGAGCCAGACGACAGCCTTGGTCACTGAGGCCTACCTAAGGTACTGCCATACTTACCCACTAGATCCCACGCAGAGGTCCCTGTGCCCAAAAGGGCCTCCATGGAAGGGCCCTGTTCCTCCCGTGGGTTTCCTTGAGGTAATCAGAAACCACTGAGGATAACTACGTGAGCTCCGCTTTGAAACTGGGCGACCCTGGGCAAACCTTATTCCCCTCCGTGGTAGACGAGACAGTGGCGGGTCCTAAGCTGCCTGAAGCACACTCCTCGCGCCCACCTTCTCTTTGCTGCCGGAAAGGCCTCACATAAGAGGCCTGAGTTTACTCGTGACGGAAGCCGTCTGAGTGTACTCGTGTGAGGCCTGCCGCTCTCAGTTCCTTGCTGGGAGCTTCAGCAAGAGCACTCCGGAGCTCGCCGACCAAAGAATTGTGAGCCCCCCCCCCACCCACCCACCCCCCCACCCCCCCGCCCCCAGGCCTCAAGTAAAAGTCCAGATGTCCCCCGTCAGTAACACCTCGGAGTGCCATAGGAGCGAAGAAGCATGCGTTAACGGAATGCTTCAACAGTGCTAGGGATTTAGTTCACGAGACACTGTGCACTCACGCTCGTTGTAACAACTGTCAGAGGGCACTGTATGCCTTCCGACTCCTCTGTTGCGTTTGAGCCACAGGAAGTAAATGCATTCGTTTGATTAAGCTCCGTGAACGTGCAACGACGATGGCGAAGCGCTGCCCTGTTCGCTCGAAAGCTCTCGACTGTACGGCCTTCCAACGGCCTCAGGCTACGCAGTTGCAAACAGCCTTACATTCCATGCTGGTGTGCCCCCAGGTAGGAATTTGGGCTCTTCTGTGAGACACCAGTGTGCGTCCCAAATGAAACCGGCGGGCTCCCCCAGGACGTCTGCGTACGGCAGTCGGTTGCCAGCTGTTTACTTCCAGCCGGAGAAGGAAAAAGAGGACGGCTTTCCCAG